>NW_013668403.1:25129-32560 GCF_000517525.1 Limulus polyphemus | reverse complement strand
CACAGACTTGGAATCCTATATCTGAGGAAACTAGCGAAATGTTTTAATACGTGATAGTTTTGTATATGGACATAATAATTTCCACGGTCGTGGAAACATATATCGCGTGGATGCTTATGCTTAAATTGTGTGCATCACAAAGTTTGCATCAGAATAATCATGAACTGTAATACGTGCAAGCATTGCTCTTTTTCTTTCTCCCTCCCCCCGCAACCACAAACACAGATGACCAATGATGGAGCTGCTTGCTACAACGGTAAAGATAAACGTCTACTATCAAACTGGGCAAACACTTCTACATGCAATTCTACTGTTTTCCTTTTTTCTTATTGAGTGCCCCGGCGGGCCCAACATCTCGCACGCCATACCAATCTTACCCACCATCAACTAGTCCCTGAACTCAACTCCCGTATGGAAGGAAAATGAAATGAAATGTGGTTACCATGGTAACGGAAAGCCGTAAGGTGGGAAGAGAATTACTGAAGCATCGCTAGGAGAAATATTGGAAAGACACATAAGCCAGCAGCGGGAGGTACACATCAGGAGATGCACTGAAGTAAAGAAAAACTGTATTATGTGAGATAGTAATGGCACACTTAACAATGGAGATGGAAAAAAATATCTTTTAGAGTAGAACTAGCCAGTACATATTACGTATTTATCAGAGAAGAGGATAAGAAAAATATGACATGGGATAGTGCATACGTTTGTCTCCATGAATATTAAACTCTACGTAAAGAACATTACATAGCACAGCCGTACACACATAAAAACATAATATGACCACAAGATAAACCGACAGCATTAGCATGCGAGAAGGTATAATGCATTAAATATTTCATTGTAAATCAAACCAGTATGGAAATATGTGAAACACCTTGGTCCGTATCTGATGTGCATTGAATAACCTAACAAAAAAATTAACGTGATAAGAGTAACCATTTTGTTGCTGAAACTGAGTCAATGCGTGTTTGACGTCTCTGCTTTTTGAGCAATTCCAAGAACTAATGAGTGAAAGTAAAGAAGAATGTAATAATAAACCAACCATACTATATTTGCTATATCCAGTGCCGATTAGACCTTTCGCCCAATACCATGTTCTTTAGGTCGAGTGGAATTAGTCAAACGAAGTAGTGGTGGAGATGCTATTTACATCATCAGTTACTTGAACAACAACTGATTCGGTGGAGTGTAATTTTCATCAAATAAGTCATTACAAACCCGAACTAGGTTTTTGATTTTCACGTAAAAGCAGTGTTCCATATGAGCTGCTTCAAGGAACACTATAACCTAGAGTACAGGTTACACATAGGAAAGTCCATAGGTTGCGGATAGACAAATCCCAAAGTTATTCACCTCATAGTTAAAGGAATGGTAAAGTTAAACATTGATATCATAATATATATTTACCAATATCAGACAAAATCATATATATATATACTAATATCAGACAAAATCATATATATATATACCAATATCAGACAAAATCATATATATATATACCAATATCAGACAAAATCATATATATACCAATATCAGACAAAATCATATATATACCAATATCAGACAAAATAATATATATATACCAATATCAGACAAAATCACAAGATTTTTTTGTTAATGATGCAGTACATGAATTCAAAACTATTTATCAGAAGACAATTTTTATTCCAATGAGAAAAAGACCAAGGACTCCATATTTTTATTAACACAACACTAATGAGAAGCTATTTTTGACAAACTAGCTTAACTCATACAAAAAGAGCATTTTATGAGCCTTTTTCAATCTTAACACAAAATAATTTTTACATACATGAAAAGGCAGAAACTGTATATTTCACAAAACATTTCATTATCGATATGGAGATGAAAATTAATTCTGAATTTTTAACCCAAAGCTGACGATATTGAGTATTATATACTTCGCATAATATTTTAGTCCACACCACCGATTCAAATTATTACCTTCTCGTCTATTGGTACACACTCCAGGTTCAAATTATTGCCTTCTCGTCTATTGGTACACACTCCAGGTTCAAATTATTGCCTTCTCGTCTATTGGTAAACTCGTCTATTCAAATTATTGCACTAATGTTTATTGGTCAGAAATACAGATTCAAATTATTACCTTCTCTTCAATGCAGTTTCCTGGGATATAAAAATAACTCAGTCAGTTCGCATCTAAACGAAAAGCAAATAATTTCTTTACAAAATTTTAATCAGTTTTAACCAGATAAAATGCAAATTTATTTTCAAAAAAGTGTTCTAACTTAAACATAAACAAAAAGTACCTATGTTATTAAATAGCGTAATTCATATTATAGAGATATCACAATTATCTATTCACGCAAAAACTACTGAATATTGAAACTATTGAATATTGAAACTATTGAATATTGAAACTACTGAATATTGAAACTATTGAATATTGAAACTATTGAATATTGAAACTATTGAATATTGAAACTACTGAATATTGAAACTATTGAATATTGAAACTATTGAATGTTGAAACTATTGAATGTTGAAACTATTGAATATTGAAACTATTGAATATTGAAACTACTGAATATTGAAACTATTGAATGTTGAAACTACTGAATATTGAAACTATTGAATAATGAAACTACTGAATATTGAAACCACTGAATATTGAAACTACTGAATATTGAAACTATTGAATATTGAAACTAATGAATGTGAATACATATTTCATCTCTTAGTAATACGTTTACAAACAATGATTTATAAGCATAATAAAGTAATTTAATTTTAGAGGAACATACTACATGTTTCACTTCATTATGTTTATAAATCTTTGTTTGACAACTTATTATTATATTAGCTTAATGTGCTTCCTTACTCTAATATAGCCCCCCTAGTGGCACAGCGGCATGCCTGCGGATTTACAACGCTAGAAACCGGGTTTCGATACCCGTGGTGGGCAGAACACAGATAGCTCTTTGTGTAGCTTTATGCTTAACTATAAACAAACAAATACCCAAATATTTCAACTCTTATTACAGAGATTTGAAAATTATCTACCTCACAAAATATTTTAGCACACAGAACAGAGATTGGAAACTACACATTTCAAAAAAATACTTGTTGCTTTTGTGTCGAGCAGATAATAAATAGTAGGCCCATTCTATAGTGTCGGTCAGATAGTTTAGATAGTAAAGTAACAGCCATTTTCATTAAAAATTAAAATATTAACAACAGAGTTAGGCCTGATTACTGTTAGGCAAAATACCTAACTTCACAGTCCTAAAAAGTATTATATGTTGCGCTATATTAACAAGATAAAAAGCACCCGTCTTGCTTAGGTAAGCCTTAATAGACTTTGTTCTAATGACTGTAGTTAAAAAAATTATCCTTAGTTTCTTATAAATATTCTAATTAATTCCGAGACGTTTTGAGAATACAATATTGTTTTTTTTTTCTTTTCGCATAAAGCTACACGAGGGCTATCTGCGCTAGTCATCACTAATTTAGCAGTGTAAGACTAGAAGGAAGGCAACTAGTCATCATCACCCACCGCCAACTCTTGGGCTACTCTTTTATCAACGAATAGTGGGATTGAACGTCATATTATAACGCCCCCCACGGCTGAAAGGGAGAGCATGTTTGGTGGGACAGGGATTCAAACACGCGACCCTCAGATTTGGAGTCCAGCTCCCTAACCACCTGACCATGCCGGGCCGAGAATACAATAGTTAAATTTTATTAATTTGCAAGTTTGTGTAGTTATTTACTATAGGCTGACTTGCGTTAGTTGCCCTGTTGCTGTAGTGTCGAGCAGCGATTAGCAGCCTTCTTTATATTAAAAGCGCAATTCCCTCTTATATAAGTTGGGAATTTAGTGTGAAAAAACTGAATAACAATAGTCAATAATTAACATAAAAGAAATAACTGAATAAAATACATATATACTAGCAGTTGGCTGCAGTCGACTGATCGACCCCTGTGGTTGTTGGTTCGAAATAGGGGACAATAAACAGACAGAAATTTATATTGTCAAAAAAAAATCTTTCTACACTTGACAGAGATTGGAAGCTAAATATTTTGTTATGCACACTTCTTAGATAAAGTACTATTTATTCTAGAATTTGCTTCACACTACAGATTTAAAAACAACTGTATATTTCATAACATATTTTGATTCGCAATACAAAGGTTGGAAACTATATATTTCAAAAATATTTTGCTACACACTACAGAGCTAGAAGTTTATATCTTCCAACAATATGGACCTGGCTTTGCTTTTTCAGCTGTGGGAGCGTTATCATGCAAGGATCAATCTCACTTTTCGTTGGTAAAGAGTAGCCCAAAAGTTAGCTGTTGACGATCAGCCTTCCCTCTAGTCTATCATTTCTAAATTAGCGACGACTAGCACAGATAGCCTTAGATTGCGCGAGATTCAACAAACAAACAGATCGCATAATATTTTGCTACTCATTACAGATATTAAAATGTATATCTTCAAACAATCTACACTTTAAGGAGATCGGAAACTACACGTTTCGTAACATATTTTGCGACACAATACGGATATAATAATCTACTTCATAAAATATTCTACTGCACAAAATGAATAGAAAAGTTATTAAATCAACAAAATCCTGCAATACACGCTGAATATTTCCATAATTCACATACGTAATACCGTTTCCGCCGTATAAGCAGTAAATAATCCACATTAAAACTAAAACTAACTTATATTGAGTTTTTCTGGAAAGCTGCGAGCTGATTCTCTTGTGCTGAATTGTTTAACGATTAAATAACACACTGAGAAAGGACAGTGAACACTTGTCAAATCATATCATGGTAATATATGCTTAAAAATGAAACAAGTTTTCTGTTCCTTGAAGAACTTGACGAGTTGTATGATAGTGTATCTATTTAGGGGCATAAAAAGTTCTGTTCCTTGAAGAAATTGACGAATTGTATGATGGTGTATCTACTTAGGGACATAAAAAGTTCTGTTCCTTGAAGAAATTGACGAATTGTATGATGGTGTATCTATTTAGGGACATAAAAAGTTCTGTTCCTTGAAGAATTTGACGAGTTGTATGATGGTGTATCTATTTAGGGGCATAAAAAGTTCTGTTCCTTGAAGAATTTGACGAGTTGTATGATGGTGTATCTACTTGGGGGCATAAAAAGTTCGTGAATATGCACTTTACTTCGCTATATATATTTATTACGAAGTGATTTTCTCTTTTATTTCTAGCTTTGATTAATAAAGACGTAAATGCGAACGTGTGTTGTGCAGCAACAGTTTAGGTTTGTCCTTAACGATTTAGTCAGAGCTAGCAGTCTTTTTATTACTTCGTCACTTAGCGATGACTAAAACTCTCCGAAATTTTTGAAACTATCAAACACATAACTTAAAACCACAAGACTTAAATATGAATATTCTGTATTGTTCAACATATTTCCCGCGTAATAAGCTTTGCTCATCTTCACACACGCCATTCGGGAAGTCATTGTGCCGTGGTGAACGCAACAGGCAGGGTGAAAATGAACCAACATGTAAATAGCTAAAACACGTACCCAACCTGGCCGTAATAAACATTGTAACAGCTGCTATCTCTTTTCAAACAGCTATGGTTTTTCCTGCGTATTTTTGTTTAAAAAAATTCGAGAAATTATTAAGAGTACGGTATAAATTCTTTATGTAAGTCAGCCTCGCGGATGTGGAATTAATTAACAAAAACATCGTCAACCATGTTGTTCTTGCTTGCCTTATTTTCACCGAAATGTAATATGGGAATATCTGTTGCCGTAGTTCTTTCACTACTTTTCATTGTATGAACTACTATCATATTATCTCCAGGCGTGACTTAAAACGTATAATATCAAGAGTGATATATACTAGATATTGTGGTAATATACGATATCATGGGTCATACATACCAAACGTTGTGGTGATATATGATATCATGTTTTACACATACTGTTACAATAACACATTATATTATGGGTTATATACCAAACGTTACAGAAGTATTTTGTAATCATATACTATATTAATATATACAATATTTACGGTACTATTATGTAACAATATGAGTTATATATATGCAGAAAATTACGGCAATATTTGATAATAACGTAATAGTTTGTTTGTTTTCGGATATTCGCACAAAGATACACATAGGCCATCTGCGCTAGCAGTTCATAATTTTGAACCGTCAGAGGGAGGAGTGCGTTGAGTGCAATCACATCCCCTTTTCATTGAAGCAACCCTCCCCCATCGGTACTGAAATATTTATGAATAGATGAAAAGGCCACATATCTCTATCTAATAAAAATTATCCCGTCAACAGCAAATGGTAAATGGGCAAGAAGATCCCCTGATAGTAAATGGACAAAAAGATCCCCTGATAGTAAATGGACAAGAAGATCCCCTGATAGTAAATGGGCAAGAAGATCCCCTGATAGTACATGAACAAGAAGACCCCTGATAGTACATGGACAAGAAGATCCCCTGATAGTAAATGGGCAAGTAGATCCCCTGATAGTACATGGACAAGAAGATCCCCTGATAGTAAATGGGCAAGAAGATCCCTGATAGTACATGGACAAGAAGACCCCTGATAGTACATGGACAAGAAGATCCCCTGATAGTAAATGGGCAAGTAGATCCCCTGATAGTACATGGACAAGAAGACCCCTGATAGATTTAATAGAAAATATTGAATAATTTTCATGTCTTTACATAATTGCCTAATCTTTGTATATGATGGGTCATTCTCGGAAAAAATCAGTATTTTTACCGATTTCTGTGTCGCTACAGTATAAAAATTGTATACAAATCGTAGCTACTAATGAAATTACATCGATTTTTTCTGTCCACACGAATGCTGCTTTGCTTCGCATTATATTTTTGTTTTTAATTACATTAATACGCATACTTTTCATATCTATACCGAAATTATGGGGTCCCAGAATTAGAATAAGTAATAGGCCCCTTTAAAAAGTCCCACCTCCTTTTCAAAATCCTTCGTACAAACTGTCAACTCTTGGATTGCCCTTGTCTCACCGAATAGTGGAATTTGACTATCATCCTAAATAACGAACCCACAGCCCCAAAGTCTCGAGAGCAATTTTTTCTTTTATTTGGGTTAAAGAGACGCAAAGGATGGGCCTGGAGATCTGAAGTTCGACATGTAACTACTGAATCACGTTCAACCAAATAGCGTGAGTTATAGGCCTATATCGTTTTGCGGAGCTGCGCTATACTCAGTGCTCGATTAACCATGAGGCAGCTGCCTCAGGGCCCCAACAAATATATTGTTAACATTATTTATGAATATTGCGATATTATATTTATATATTTATTTCTTATATTTGAAAGTTTGTTTTTAAAACAATAATGGGCCTCCATTAGGATTGTTTGTTTTTAATTATGCACAAAGCTACACA
>NW_013668403.1:15680-24136 GCF_000517525.1 Limulus polyphemus | reverse complement strand
GCATTTACTAGATATGTGTTAGTCTTGTATATATATATATAT
Organism: Limulus polyphemus; assembly: GCF_000517525.1. Lineage (NCBI taxonomy): Eukaryota > Metazoa > Arthropoda > Merostomata > Xiphosura > Limulidae > Limulus > Limulus polyphemus. The sequence continues at coordinate 24,094 of NW_013668403.1, read as the reverse complement.
ATATAAGATGGTCACAACGTAACGGGGGAACAGTGTATTGAGTAACTGAACTGCAGTCAGAGAAAATATTGTTGGCCACGTGAGATATAGCGTTTGTTATAGCGCGACTGTTGAAATTAAGTGTATCGTAAAGTTGTATTCGGAAAGAATAAACCAGTTTTATTAAGAAATGACTTGTGTCGCTAAAGTTTCGTCGGAACGAAGTTACGGAAAATCAACTAACGAACGGAGACGTAACAATACATTAAACGAGGAAATGGGAAGAGAACAAGTATGGAGAAAGTGAACAAGTGCGATGAAAATATACAAGTACAAGAAGGATAAAAAGTGAGTATAACAGAGTTGGTTAGAGATACAGGAAGAAAGACAACGAGGAAAATAATTAAAAATAAGGTAACAGATTGTTAATGCTGTTGACGAATTAAGAAATTATTATGGAATAGAGAATACAGAGGATAAAGATATATCGATAATTGTGAGTGAAACAATATTAAAAGTACATATTCAACAAATAGAAAATATACAGGCAACAATTAAGATATAAGATTAAAAATGAGGAAAATATACCACAAAGAGTATTCATGAATTAGGATATCCCCAGAGAGAATTCTCGATATCGATGGTTTGTTTGTTTTTAATTATGCACAAAGCTACACAAGGGCTATCTGTACTCTGCCCACCACGGGTATCGAAACCCGGTTTCTAGCGTTGTAAGTCCGCAGACATACCGCTGTGCCACTGGGGGCTCCATTAGGATATTTGCCTCGGGGACTTCAAATACCTTAATCCGGCTCTAGCTATACTTTAATTTTTGATTGAATGTTGTTACGCCTACTCGTGACATTGAAGAGAAAAAATTAATGGCATATTTGTATTTTTATAATAATTCTCTCTCTTATATGTCCATAATAAAAATAATCTTCTACTTAATGCAATGTGCAAGTAACGGTTTACACGCCGGCAAAATCGGAAAACCAATTTAATTATTATAAAAACAGGTTAACTGTAGTTTTTCTCTTCGTATTCCTCTGCGGCTTGAAAACTTAGATGTGTGTGAAAAATAAAATATCTGAGATGCTATTGAAATAGTAAAAAAATATCCATCGCTGTCTATATTGTTACGTCTCCGTTCGCTAGTTAATTTTCCGTAAATTCGTTCCGACGAAACTTTAGCGACACAAGTCCTTTCTTAAATAAAACTGGTTTATTCTTTCCGAATACAACTTTACGATACACTTAATTTCAACAGTCGCTCTATAACAACACTATAATTCACGTCTCACGAGGCCAACAGTATTTTGTCCGCATACATTCAATTACTCATTACACTGTTGTTCCGTCACGTTGTGACCATCCTATAGATATACCACACTACCCCCAATCTAGTAAATGCTAGGGCATTCTTGAAGGAACAGGATATTTCTTGAAAATAGGTGGCGTGACACCAGTCACGTGACTTCGCTGACGCAACAATATGATTTAAATTTTCATCGTACAAAGAAATCGTCGTTTCCCTCCCTTTCCATGTAGGCCTAGGTGCGTATTTGCAACCTGTATGACAGTTGTTCTGGTCTACTCTTAGTATTGTATCAGAGAAAAAAATGCAAGGTCTAGTGAAGATTTTGTTTTTAAGGGTTGAGCAGGTTTGTTTTCCTCTACTTTGGACAGATGCAAGTAATGCATATACCGTATTGCCCCTAATTAACGCCCCGGGAGCGTTGCAAACTGCAAAGGGGGAGGGAGGGCTCTAATTATAGTACTTGTGCAGTTCCGGATTCTATTTTTCACATGTGATTTGTTGATTTCAATGCTAATAAGTGTGTGTTTGTTTTTCAAATTAAAATTACGGCATTAAAAGTGGATAATATGTTGAATTACCATCGCTGTCACACAAGGTGAGCTTTATAAAAATACCGGGGGGAGGCGATAATTAGAAAAGGGGCGTTAATTATGGTTAATACAGCAAATATATACATGTAAAAACATTATTTTAACAGTTAAGCAAATACTAATATCAAAAGGAAGGTCTGCGTTAAAAAAAGCAAGACCAAACCTATGATGAAAAAACATTTTAATTGTCTAAACAAGCCTTAACAACTACTACAAAACGGTGCATATATTAAAAAGATCACCAGGATATAGGCTGTAATATGGGATATAGAACCCAGGGCACATTTTATATCCAACATTATAGTCTGTGCCCCTGTGATCTTTTTAATATATGCAGCGCTACTGTTGTAGTTATTAAGACTTTTTTAGATAATTAATATATATATATAACGTAATTTCGAACCCGAATTATATACTTTACTTTCAACTGGATTCTTTCCGGATTAACAGAGAACTTACAGATTTGTAGAAAATAAAAACTTATTACAAAAATACACATATATAAGTAAATTACAACTCACTTGCTGTTACTTCCGGAATCCAAAAGCTTAAAATGCTGAAGATTAACTACTATTTTAACTATGCCTACTGCCAGTCTCGATCAACAATATGTCACACAACGACAATACGATGAATTACAAATTGTTTGCGTGGTTTCTAATAAATTTGAAATTATTGTATAGTTAGAATTTACTTGTAAAAACTACAGTGAAATATTGCTGAGATAATGAAACTTCAGGCTTGTTCATTACCTAATAAAATGGAGAATGCAATATTTACACAATATTAAGCCTTGTGTGATTTACGCTGTACTTACCTAGTCTAATGAGCTTTCTTGCTTCGCCAGCAGTTAGAATTTTTATACTGTAAAACGTTATATAAGTCGCACGAACAATGTATAAAAATATTTTGAATCATATAGACCTAACGTGGTGTAATAGTTTTAATCTCTGGACCTGCTTAGTTGATTTAATGTACACAGAAACTAACTGTAAAGTGCAGTTATTAATTTTACACTGTTGCTATTTCTATTAAAGCACTAACATATTCTATTTTGTAAAAGTATTCTTACTACTGTAAAATATCGGTATAAACTTGTATGATTTTAATGTACTTGAACAACAGACACAATACTGGAATATCATATATTATGATGTTGATAAAATACTCAATAATACTACAACACAACATGATTTCACAAGTCATATCTTTGGCTTTGTGGTAAAATGACTTAATCATCATCAATCTGACATAAAAATTATGCATTACAACAATTTAAGATAAAACACAAGTAAACAAAGGAAAGCTATCCCTATTGTAGGCCAAGTAAAAAAAAAAGCGTCCCGAGTTTTCGAAAAAACGAAGAAGGAGGTTTTCTTTTTTTTAATGACCTCTTCTAAAGAAAGTTTGCACCATTTTTTTTTCCATGATCGTTTGTGGTTTTAAAATGGGTCCATGTCAAACAGAAGCCTTCTTTGTTTCATTTTTTCCTAGAAACGATATAGAATTTATGACAAATAAAGAAAAATGGTAAAATGAATCAACTGTGTTCATCTCATTTTTTATTCAGAAGTCTTCTTTGCTTCTTTTTATGATCGAAAAACGATAATTCAAAAAAGGAAAAAAATCTCCAAAAACGTGGGTGGGGAACGCTAAACATGTGTTTTTACTTGGCCTTATTTTGAAGAGTTATACTTTCTCTTACATTATATCCCCCATCTTTAAGCTGTATAGTGCTACTTTCTCTTACGTTATATCCCCAATTTTAACGTGTGTAGTGTAATTCCTCTTTCATTATATCCTATAATACTGTATATTATATATTACCAAACAGTAATTATATATAGGGATATATAAAAGTACGATATTTTTCAATTTACATCTTACAATATAATATATATCTTCATGATCACGTTACTCCTTAATAGGTCTTATTTGTACGTGTTTATTTCCTATGATCGTGATATTACAACATGAAACACAAATATAATGTTGCATTTTCGTTATTTTAGTTTACCACATGTAAACACAAGAGATAGAAAATTGTATTCCTACCTTAGTTATAAGATAAACCGTCAGGTTTTTACAAATCGTAAGCTATGTTACATATCTTACACAGATTACAAATCTCATTCATCTCACTTTAAGAAAGCTATAGTTTATGAAATTATCATTTGTTGTATCACGCCGCATGAGGAGAGTGATCTTATATTAATATTAAGGATTGATACATAAGTACAGAGAATGATGGGAGGAAACATCCAAATCATTTAAACTACCTCACTTGTACTTGATTCTACACGAATTTATTACAAAGACAGTTCATAATATTACCTAAATTAAGCTTTGTTTAGTTCACTTCGCTGCCGAAAGGATATTTTCATCCATATCAGATCTAATCATGTTGGCAGCATGAGACACAACTTAAATTTAAGATGAAAGCTATCGTTGCAATAGATAACTTGCCTGTAGCAGGTTACGAAGAGTTAAAAGCTATTGTTGCAATAGATAACCTGCTTGTAGTGGATAACGAAGAGTTAAAAGCTATTGTTGCAATAGAAAACCTATCTGTAGCAGATAATGAAGATTTGAAAGATGATTGTAATGGGCAACCTGCTTTTACCAAGTAATGAATAATTGGATGATTGTAATGGGCATCCTGTCCTTAGCAAGTGATAAAGATTTGAAAGCTGGTTGTAATGGGCAACCTGCCTTTAGCAAGTAATGAATAATTGGATGATTGTAATGAGCATCCTGTCCTTAGCAAGTGATAAAGATTTGAAAGCTGGTTGTAATGGGCAACCTGCCTTTAGCAAGTAATGAATAATTGGATGATTGTAATGGGCATCCTGTCCTTAGCAAGTGATAAATATTTTAAAGCTGGTTGTAATGGGCAACCTGCCTTTAGCAAGTAACGATTAATTGGATGATTGTAATGGGCATCCTGTCCTTAGCAAGTGATAAAGATTTGAAAGCTGGTTGTAATGGGCAACCTGCCTTTAGCAAGTAATGAATAATTCAGAGCTTATGCAATAGGTAACCTATCTGTAGGACATAAACGAGTTAAAAGCTATTTTTCAATGGAGACTTATTTGTAACAGGTACAAAGGTATGAAAGCTGTTGTTGTTGTACTGCAAGCTTGTCTGTAACAAATAAAAGAGTTGCAAGCTGTTGTTGCAACTGAAAACCTAGTTGCAGCTAGTAATGAAGAGTTTAAAGCCGTTGTTGCAATAAACAACTTGCTTGTACCTGGAAAATGAGTTGAAGTCTGTTGCTGCAATCGCCAACCTGCCTGTAACAGGCAAAAGAGTTGAAAGCTGTTGTTGCAATAGACAACCTACCTATAGTAGGTAATGAAGAATTGAAAGTTGATTGCAATGGACATCATGCCTCTAGTTGGTAACGAGGAGTTGATAACTACTAGAGTAGGCAAACTACCTGTAGGAGGTAAAACAGATGAAAGTTGTTGTAATGTAAACCTTCTTTTGGCAGGTAACAAAGAGTTGAAAGTTGTTGTAATGTAAACCTTCTTTTGGCAGGTAACAAAGAGTTGAAAGTTGTTGTTGCGATTGACAACCTTCCTATAGCGGGTGACGAAGAAATGAGAGTTGTTGCAATAGGCAATCTGTCTGTGAACTTCAAATATTTGAAAGCTGTTGTCTCAATGGTGACCAGTCTGTAGCAGGTAACAAAGAATGGAAAGCTGTTGTTGTTGTATTAGAAACTTGCCTGAAACAAATAAAAGTGGTGAAAGCTGTTGTTGTAATAGACAACTGTTGTTGCAGGTAATAAAGAGTTGAAATATTTTATTGTAATGAACAATCTGTCTATAGCATGTAACGAAGAGCTTAAAGTTGTTGTAATAAACATCTTGCCTGTAGCAGGTATTGAAGAGTATAAAGCTCTTGTTGCAAAAGAGAACCTGCCTGTAGCAGGTAATGAAGAGTTGAAAGCTGTTTGAATAGGCACCCTTCCTGTAGGAGGTAAAAAGATATGAAAATTGTTGTTACAATGGACAACCAGCATATAGTAGATATTGTAATAGATATCCTGTCTGTAGCAGGTAATGAAGAGTTGGAAGCTGTTGTTGCAGTGGAGAACCTGCCTATAGCAAGTAGCAAAGAGTTTAAAGCTGTTGTTGCAATAAACAACTTTCCTATAGCAAGTTGTAATGATTTTAAAACAGTTGTGTTAATGGACATCCTGCCTGTAGCAGGAAAATAGGTGTTGACACCTGTTAAAATAGGCAACTTGCTTTTAAAAGGTAAAAAGAGTTGAAAGCTGTTGTTGCAATAGACAACCTACTCGTAGCAGGTAATAAATACTTGAAAGCTGTTGTTGCAATAGACAACTTACTTGTAGAAAGTAATAAGGACTTTTAATAAGGAGCTGTTATTGTAATGGAGACCTGCCTATAGCAGATAATGAAGAGTTGTTGCAATAGACAACTTACTTGTAGAAAGTAATAAGAACTTTTAATAAGGAGCTGTTATTGTAATGGAGACCTGCCAGTAGCAGATAATGAAGAGTTGTATGCTGTTGTTGCAATAGACAACTTACTTGTAGAAAGTAATAAGGACTTTTAATAAGGAGCTGTTATTGTAATGGAGACCTGCCTATAGCAGATAATGAAGAGTTGTATGCTGTTGTTGCAATAGACAATCTTTCTGAAGCAGGTTACTAAGAGTTGAAAGTTGTTGTTGCATTGGAATATTTTCTTGTAACAAGTAAAGAAATTGAAAGCTGATTTTGTAACAGACAACTAGCCTGTAGCAGGTAAAAAGAGTTGAAGTCTGTTGTTGTAACAGACAACTAGCCTGTAGCAGGTAAAAAAGAGTTGAAGTCTGTTGTTGTAACAAACAACTAGCCTGTAGCAGGTAAAAAGAGTTGAAGTCTGTTGTTGTAACAGACAACTAGCCTGTAACAGATAAAAAGAGTTGAAGTCTGTTGTTGTAACAGACAACTAGCCTGTAGCAGGTAAAAAGAGTTGAAGTCTGTTGTTGCAATAGCCAATCTGCCGGTAGCAGGTAATGAAGAATTGAAAGCTATTGCTATAGATTAACTGTCTGTTTAAGGTTAAAGCTGTATTTACAATAGAAAACCTGCCCTTTGATTAAACGACATTTTCATCAACATTTCACCAGCCAGACTGGCCTTTACAACAACTTTCAACTGTTCACTAGCTGATATGTCAGCTAAAAATGTTAAGTTTCGGTTGAAACATTATTCGCTTAGCTTGAACAGGGTTTCAGGACGAAGTTGGAGGTGCAACATCATAAAGTATCTTCAGCGTTACAAGTAACAAACAGTTTCTTGTAAAACATATATATATATTAAAAAGGTTTGCTTATATCTGCGTCACACATCTGTAATCCTAAAGGGAATCATACTTTCTTAAGTTCTGGTATTATATGTACCATATCATCATTATATGTACCATATCATCATTAGATGTACCATATCATCATTATATGTACCATGTCATCAATCTTTTTATCACTGACTTCATTTTAAGTAGTAGTCGTTGTTTACGGGAATATGACATTGTCAAGTTTTATTCAGCTGTCCTCTTCATTACGGGATAAAGAGCGAATCGTTGATTCATCATTGCTTCATGAAAACAAAAATGCAGCAATATAAAAAATACAAATGTCATATTTCTTCGTCACGTTTTACATATTCCTAAAAGTAAGCCATAGTTCTTAAAAATTACAGCGAAATGTCTGTCTGTCTTGGTTTGTACTGATATTACGTCATTTTCGAAACTTATCGCATTTAATGTCATACAATCAATACGCAGATTTCTGTAAGACGAAAACTGTAAAATCTGCATATTTATATTTCGAACAATGATCCATTTAAATGGAGTTGTTCTTTAACAACATAATGAAACCACGATGTTGCATATACCAAAGAGTAAGTACGAAAGCTCTATGTGAAATGTTTCTTAATATTCCTTATGTTGAACCTACAACCCGTACAGTTTCGACTCTGTGTTAACACAAATGAGATGTCAGAATCCTCCATGACCGTTTTTTGTGTAAAGTTGTTTAATATTCCTTATGTTGAACCAACAACCCGTACAGTTCCGGCTCTGTGTTAACACGAATGAGACGTCAGAGTCATCTGCGACCGTTGGACATGGTCAATATAGAGACTGAGAAAAGAGAAGAAATTTCAGGAAATTGGCCACAAAAACCGGACAAAGGCCGATTTCCTGGTCGGCAAAAGAAGTTCAAGTCCACGTGTCAAGCAGTTCTAAAAGCCCGCCATTCAGGGAGTGCATTACACAACAGCATTGAAAGAGTGGCAAAATGATCTCAGTCGAACAAAAGTATACCTTAACTCACTAGTATGCCCATACTTCTTTACTACACAACAGCATGGAAAGAGTGGCGAAATGATCTCAGTCGAACAAAAGTATACCTTAACTCACTAGTATGCCCATACTTCTTCATTACACAACAGCATGGAAAGAGTGGCGAAATGATCTCAGTCGAACAAAAGTATACCTTAACTCACT
>NW_013668403.1:13057-14984 GCF_000517525.1 Limulus polyphemus | reverse complement strand
CGGAAATCTAGCAGTAAACAAAAATAAAGCCAAGTTATATACGACCCGACCGTTCGGAGACCAAGCAGTAAACAAAAATAGGCACAAGATATATGTCCGAACCGTTCAGAGACCAAGCAATAAATAAAAACAGACCCAAGATATATGTCCCAACCGTTCGGAGACCAAACAATAAACAAAAATACACCCAAGATATATGGCCGAACCGTTCGGAAATCTAGCAGTAAACAAAAATAAAGCCAAGTTATATACGACCCGACCGTTCGGAGACCAAGCAGTAAACAAAAATAGGCACAAGATATATGTCCGAACCGTTCAGAGACCAAGCAATAAATAAAAACAGACCCAAGATATATGTCCCAACCGTTCGGAGACCGCCTCAACTCACTAGTATGTCCATACTTCTTCATTTTATTTCTTTTTTCGTTCCTGACCCCTTTCTCCAACAGACTGACCAATCAGCGCTCTGGCTATTCTTAGTGACCACGGCTTCCGGCCTGTCGTTTCCTGTGACCTCAAGCCCCAGTAGTTTCTCCCCGTTATGCCGGAGTGGTGGCCTGGTGTGGGATTCGCAGCCCAATCTGCGAGGGAACCTTATCTGGCTAGTCCATCTTAAGATTCAGGAACGTGGGTGAGTAAGGATATCTGTTTGAATTACAGCCATTTCCTTGGGCGAGGCTATAGTGAGTTGAGTGTAATGGCTGCCAGCGCTGGCACTGTAGAGTTAGAGGCTTCATTCCACTGTTACTGCAAAATTACTTTACGGTTTATATTTTCAGTCATTGCCTTGTCTTTATCTAGACGTGTTAAAGTTTACAGTTTATTTTTCTTATAATAGTTATCATTGTTATTTTGTATATTTAAATTAAGGATATCCTTATTACAGGCTTTTACAGTGTAATGTGTATAACGGAAAAATCCATATGAACAGTTTTTATTGAAGAAATCCGCTCTTAATTCGTTTTAATGAATGCTACTTTTTTAAAATGTATCTCCAAATCAATATAAACAACAACTGGTTTTGCTACCATTTCATAATTATAAAGTTCATAATTTGACAATAACGATTCAGATTTCCAGTCTTAACGGTGAAAGTTTTATTGTTTATTTTTCCTATAGGTGTTGATGTTTTGAATATTTAAGTGTATCCTTATCAAGGACTTTTATGGTTGAAATAATAGCTTGATGTGTATCGTAAAAAAAAATCCACGTTAGTAGTTTTTTTTTGTTAAGAAATCCACTCCTAATTCGTTTTTGATAAATTTGTGTTTTATAGTCTTATAGTATATATGTTTTTCCTCCTCTTAATTGTATTGTATGTTACAATAAAAAGTAAAGATAAGTGTTAACTCTTCTTATTTAGAAATCAAAATGTCAACGTACTTCCCAATATATACATTATGTTATTTACAATGCCACTGGTCAGTTTTCTGATGAGATTGTAGAAGCAGTTAATTTCAGATAAGAGCGTGAAGTGTTCTTATTTTCACGGTAAAGAAACTCGAGTTCCTAAAAGCATGGGTCTATTTTTGTTTACTGCTTGATTTCCGAATGGTTGGGGCGTATATAAATTGGGTCTATTTTTGTTTATTGCTTGGAAAGAGTGGCGAAATGATCTCAGCCGAACAAAAGTATACCTCAACTCACTAGTATGTCCATACTTCTTCATTCTAGTGAGTTGAAGGTGTACTTTTGTTCGGCTGAGATCATTTCGCCACTCTTTCCATGCTGTTGTGTAATGAAGAAGTATGGGCATACTAGTGAGTTGAGGTATACTTTTGTTCGGCTGAGATCATTTCGCCACTCTTTCCATGCTGTTGTGTAATGAAGAAGTATGGGCATACTAGTGAGTTGAGGTATACTTTTGTTCGGCTGAGATCATTTCGCCACTCTTTCCATGCTGTTGTGTAATGAAGAAGTATGGGCA
>NW_013668403.1:7884-12829 GCF_000517525.1 Limulus polyphemus | reverse complement strand
ATTTCCGAATGGTTGGGGCGTATATAACTTGGCTTTATTTTTGTTTACTGCTAGATTTCCGAACGGTTCGGCCATATATCTTGGGTGTATTTTGTTTATTGTTTGGTCTCCGAACGGTTGGGACATGTATAACTTCAGTCTATTTTTGTTTACTGCTTAATTTCCGAACGGTTGGAACGTATATAATTTCGGTCTATTTTTTGTTTGCTACTTGGTCTCCGAACGGTCGGGTCGTATATAACTTGGATCTATTTTTGTTTACTGCATGATTTCCGAACGGTTGGAACATACTTAACTTCATTTTATTTTAGTTTACTACTTGGTCTCCGAACGGTCGGGTCGTATATAACTTGATTTTATTTTGTTTACTGCTATATTTCCGAACAGTTGGGGCATGTATAACTTGGGTCTATTTTTGTTTACTGCTTGGTCTCCGAACTGTCGGGATGTATATAACTTGGGTCTATTTTTGTTTATTGCTTGGTCTCCGAACGGTTAGGACATACATAACTTCAGTCTATTTTTGTTTACTGCTTGATTTCCGAACGGATTGGTCGTATATAACTTCAGTTTACTGCTTGGTCTCCGAACGGTTGGGACGTATATAACTTCAGTCTATATTTGTTTACCGCTTGGTTTCCGAACTGTCGGGATATATATATCTTGGGTCTATTTTTGTTTACTGCTTGGTCTCCGGACAGTTCGGACATATATCTTGGGTCTATTTTTGTTTATTGCTAAGTCTCCGATCGGTTAGGACATACATAACTTCAGTCTATTTTTGTTTACTGCTTGATTTCCGAACGGATGGGTATTATATAACTTCAGTTTACTGTTTGGTCTCCGAACGGTTGGGACGTATATAACTTCAGTCTATATTTGTTTACCGCTTGGTTTCCGAACTGTCGAGATGTATATAACTTGGGTATATTTTTGTTTACTGCTTGGTCTCCGAATGGTTGATACATATATTTAAATCATCGTGTATACCGAATCTTACGCGAGTTCTTATGTATGCATCAGGAAGTAATACTTGTAGAGTGAACAGTAACGTATATTATTTTATTGTTCATCTCTTTCTCCAGGCAATAATGATAATGGTGGTTTAATTAACTATATATATATATGTGTCATACTAAATATATTTGTTTGTTTTATTGATTTGACACACTATAATACTTCGAAACTGGTCATATCTTCTAATGAGTTGATATGGAGCTTATAAACAAAAAACTAAAAGGGAAAGTTCGTAGTTCTCAAGGATATTTATGTTTATAAATCATTGGTTGGTGTTTATTACCAGTCTTTATATAAATATTACATCCAAGTTACATTACCAGAATTATAATTAATTGCACACTGTAACGAAACAGTGGCTACACTTCACTGGAACGTGTGACTAAAGAACATACAGAAGTAACGTGTTCGTGTTGTTGAATATTGTAATAGAACATCATCGTTCGGAGTTTAATTGCGACAGAAAGCACCTCTCGTAACCTAATCTAAAAATTATTAAATTAAATTTACACAGCTGTATATAAGGTATAATGAAGTAAATACGGCCGCTATAGTATTTCATCAGTGTACATGTTTATCACCAACGGTACCAGATGGCGCTGACATAGATAAAATGAAAGAAGGAAACAGTATTAACTATTAATGTTACAGTAAAACTTCATATTTTCTATGACTTGCATATCGTATTTTCTGTTATTTCAATAAATTCTATAATACCACCTTACAGAGTTTTTCGAAAACAATACATAAAAATCAATGAGATATTCATCAAGATATAATATCGGCGTTCTTCCTCTTCTCAGGTCTACAAGTTCGGGCTCTGAAATGAAAGTGGTCTTCTTTTGATTGACATTGAATGGACCAATCAGAGTTTAGCTCATATTATTGCGCTTGCATCAGCGTATGGCGACATAAAATCGATTTGAAGCGGGAAACAGCTCAAGCTGATTCGACGGGGAAATTTCCGATTTAGTTGATAAGCTGAAAAGGTAAAAAAAAAAGTTTTAATCAGGAAAGAGCTGGAGAGAAAATCGTAAAATATCTGCTTGCCTGACTTTTGGAAGTCGTTATTAGGAAGTGTGTAATCTATGTGGTATCTAGCAGTATGAGTAGAAAATAGGTTGCGCTCTTAAAACCAATAACAAGCGAGAGGAGAGTGAACGTAGAATTTCACACATTTGACATTAAGTTGAAAACTCAATTTCCAGTGACTTGTTAAGTTTGTCTAAAAACCTTAATGTGATCATTATTTTTTTCTTCTTCGATTCGAACACAAAAAGATCAAACAGCTCAGTACGCTTGCATCACGAAGCATAACATACTTTTAGTAAACGAGTTCCAAAGGTGTACAAAAATACCTTCCTGCGTGTTTTTTCCTTTTCTTCCGTTTCCAACCAGTAACAAGACCATTCTGGTTTTACATATCATATATTAATAAAATAACTCATATTTTATATTTATGTGTACACTAAGTTGCAAGCCCGCACTTTGTAGATTAGATTTCCTTCGAAAAGAACACACACACACATAAAACTTAATACGTTTTGCAGTAACCCTTCTGTTAAATTTCCTTTCGTGTTTTTTTTCTTTAAGTGAAGCTGCTGCCTATACCAAAGAAAATAAGAATTACTGGCAAAACTCCCCTTTCACAATCTCTCATACTTGAAATATGTACATATATTTATTGATGGTGTCTATAGTTTCATATGTACACACACATCTCTTAGTGATCTCTTCACTATATAGTTTATAAATACTTACAACTATATCTTACTGGTGTTTAGTCTATAGTTTCATATGTAAACACCACTAAGATATAGTTGTAAGTATTTATAAACTATATAGTGAAGAGATCACTAAGAGATGTGTGTAGTCCACACTTTTATATATACACACATCTCTTAGTGATATCTTCACTATATAGTTTATAAATACTTACAACTATATCTTAGTGGTGTTTAGTCCACACTTTTATAAATATATATACACACATCTCTTAGTGATCTCTACACTATATAGTTTATAAATACTTACAACTATATCTTAGTGGTGTTTAGTCCACACTTTTATAAATATATATACACACATCTCTTAGTGATCTCTACACTATATAGTTTATAAATACTTACAACTATATCTTAGTGGTGTTTAGTCTACAGTTTTATAAATAAGTACACACATTTCTTAGTGATCTCTTCACTATATAGTTTATAAATACTTACAACTATATCTTAGTGGTGTTTAGTCTACAGTTTTGTAAATATCTACAACTATATCTTAGTGGTGTTTAGTCTACAGTTTTATAAATATCTACAACTATATCTTAGTGGTGTTTAGTCTACAGTTTTATAAATATCTACAACTATATCTTAGTGGTGTTTAGTCTACAGTTTTATATGTACACACATCTCTTAGTGATCTCTACACTATATAGTTTATAAATACTTACAACTATATCTTAGTGGTGTTTAGTCCACACTTTTATACATATGCACACACGTATCTTAGTGATGTCTACAGTTTTATAAATTTTGTAGTGGTGTCTATAATCTTTTCGTATCAAAGACTGTCAATGATTTTTTATTTAAACTGTTTCTCCTGTATTGTGGGATAGTTTAACTGGTAATTAGCTGGGTCAGTCACGGATATTTGTAGGTACCTAGTTTTGTCTGACTCAAGTTTGTTTCATTTTATGTGTCGTTTGAGTGCTTGAATGAAACTTTTCTGTTTTGATATTGAAACGACTGTGTGCAGTTTTGTGAAGAACATTTCCGATTCTCTGCGGGACTTGAATTTAAGCCGCATCCTGTAAGTGCTATATTTAGGATCTAAAAGATCATTAGATATTATTTGTTATTTCTTCAAATGACTCACTCTCACTTGACAATGCGCATGTCCATCATGTGGTCATGTGACAGTGGCCCATGCTGATTCATGCGTCGACCTCAGCGGGGTCAGACACTGCACGTGCCTGTGCGTGTGCTCGTTACCATTTGGCGTGGGAAGTTGGTGAACAGCTGGCCAAGCTGGACAAATGGAAGAAGTGGTCATAACAGTAATAAAGGCAGGAAATAGTTTACTTAAGTCCAGGGACGCGGAACGATGGAGGTAAAATTAGATTAGCCTTCCGTTCCTCTTTTGTAAGATCGGCCAGTCGGGGTTGAACCGTATGGCTGTTTGGTCCGAAGTTTATTGATATTTCACTGATGGACCAGGGGATATTCGGAATTAGTATGAATTTCAGTTGTTTTATCACTCATTTCTAGTCTCCCAGATGATAGACTTATTACCCTACGAGATGGAAAACAGAAAACTCTATGTTGATCACAGTTTAATAATTTTTGTATGGTGTATGTTAATATTACTATGTTATAATATTAAACGTATGAAAATAAAAAGTGCTTACAAATAAATGTTGCCCTCCTTACACTAAAATTACTGCGGGCCACAACAATTATTAAACACAGAAGATAATATATTTTCATAAAATATTGGAATGTATAATTACGTACGGAAAACGATAAGGTCAGTGACGTGCACAGGGGGTGGCTGGGTTGGCTCGAGCTTTTGCCATTCTGCCCTTTTTCTCAGTCATAAAAATGTCCACAACTACTAAAAGACACGATTGATTCCACAACTTACTTCCTGCTAGTTAGTAGGGAGAAAATATTTCATTTTAAAATGAACAGCACCCGGGGAGTTGTAGGTCTTTATAGTAAAAAATTGTGATATGCCATTAAGTGTTAATATGCAAGAATTCGCCGTTTAGTTTTATATTTTAAAAGCATTTATAAGCCTAATTGAATAGGAATGAAAGAACATGTGTTTGCTTCTTATCGCATTTTACCCTATGTGTACCTACGTACTCGTACCCCTACTGTATCCATAGTCTCCCCTAACACACACTAACCCTAGAAAAACAAATCTT
>NW_013668403.1:5988-6943 GCF_000517525.1 Limulus polyphemus | reverse complement strand
GGTGGTGATGATTAGCTAAATTAGGGACGGCTAGCGCAGATAGCCCTCGTGCAGCTTTGCGCGAAATTCAAAAACAAACAAACAAACACTAATTTGATAAAAGAAAGATATGGAAATTATGTAAATCAGGAAAATTAAAATTCTCTAATAAGTACTATATTCACTGTCTTTATGGGTCGTATAAAGCGTAAAAACAAACTTCCATTTCAATAGAGCATGTTTAATAAATACACTTTACCTGTTTAATTAGCCAAACTATTTAAAAAAAATTAATTCTGGTAGAAAGTCACACCAGCGTTTTCTAAGGTTCTGGTTGATTTAATATTAATTACACAATATCTCCTTCATGAATTATCAAATAGAGATTCCTATATTTGTGGGTTCTTTCGGTGTT
Source organism: Limulus polyphemus (assembly GCF_000517525.1). Lineage (NCBI taxonomy): Eukaryota > Metazoa > Arthropoda > Merostomata > Xiphosura > Limulidae > Limulus > Limulus polyphemus. The sequence goes on along the minus strand of NW_013668403.1, from coordinate 6,549 downwards.
GTTTATAGTTATGTAACGAGAGAAAATATTGATTCATTCTTTTGGATCGTTAATCATTCTGACTATTCAATGAAACACGGGAAAGCTGTATTTGTTTCTTGTCATCCCTGTCATTACCAGAGCATAATGATCCATTTCCTTTGTCTCTTTATCTCCGAATCAAATGTGGATGAGCTTTGTAAGATCCACATGACGGTTCTTCTTATTGATTAGTGTTAACACAGAGGTAAGTCAGAAACCTTGAACCCTTTAAACAGGTACACCATCTACAGAGATAGTCGGCTGATCCACCTTCTAATTCATGCACGTGTTAATTGATTAAACAAACTTTTAACTCATGCACGTGTTACTTGATTAAACAAACTTTTAATTAATGCACGTGTTAATTGATTAAACAAACTTCTAACTCATGCACGTGTTACTTGATTAAACAAACTTCTAATTAATGCACGTGTTAATTAATTAAACAAACTTCCAATTCATGCACGTGTTAATTGATTAAACAAACTTCTAACTCATGCACGTGTTCCTTGATTAAACAAACTTCTAATTCATGCACGT
>NW_013668403.1:2934-5264 GCF_000517525.1 Limulus polyphemus | reverse complement strand
GTGTTACTTGATTAAACAAACTTTTAATTCATGCACGTGTTCCTTGATTAAACAAACTTCTAACTCATGCACGTGTTACTTGATTAAACAAACTTTTAATTCATGCACGTGTTCCTTGATTAAACAAACTTCTAATTTATGCACGTGTTTATTTATTAAACAAATTTCTAACTCATGCACATGTTACTTGATTAAACAAACTTTTAATTCATGCACGTGTTGCTTGATTAAACAAACTTCTAATTCATGCACGTGTTAATTAATTAAACAAACTTCTAATTCATGCACGTGTTAATTGATTAAACAAACTTATAATTCATGCACGTGTTCCTTGATTAAACAAACTTCTAATTCATGCACGTGTTAATTAATTAAACAAACTTCTAATTCATGCACGTGTTGCTTGATTAAACAAACTTCTAATTCATGCACGTGTTGCTTGATTAAACAAACTTCTAATTCATGCACGTGTTACTTGATTAAACAAACTTCTAATTCATGCACGTGTTGCTTGATTAAACAAACTTTTAATTCATGCATGTGTTAATTAATTAAACAAACTTCTAATTCATGCACATGTTACTTGATTAAACAAACTTCTAATTCATGCACGTGTTACTTGATTAAACAAACTTTTGTGTTTATGTATCTATGCAACGACCTCTTCTCAACTCAATTATATAAGAAACATATCTAGCCAGTGATGCTCCTTGCATGGCTTTAGGAAATTAAAATTAACAACCTATAGAAACAATTTAGCAACCTATAGAAAATGTTCAGCAACCTAAGAAACAGTTTATCCATGCGATTTGGATAAATCCTCTCTAAAAATGGGAAATCTTTATCAACAAAAGTTTTTTTTAAGTCGAGATTATTTAAACCCTAATGTATTTGCAGAAAAGAATAAAGTGTGGGCTGTTACACAGTTAAACCCAATTATATTTTATATCAAAGGTGAAAGAGCGTAAAATGTGGGTTAATCCAAAACTCACAAGCAAGAGGTTCAGATAACTACCGTCATTCTTCATTAACATCTTAACTAATGTGTTTCTTACCATCTACTCTTGACGTGAAGGGAGTATAGTTTTGAATAGTTTTTATGTAACAGAATGATGGTATATGTTTTAGACACGAAATCTGGTGCATATGTTACATATAAGAATCACACTATAGTTTAACCCTTTGTTTGCAGCTTGTGTAAACCCGCCTACCACACCATGCGCAAATATTCGCGAATTTTTGCGGCGGGTCATTCAAAATGTTGCTCGCAAAATGCTTGCATCATATGATGTCAACCGCAGTTGAAGAGTTATAGATGTTACCTACCAGAATCAAACAACAACTCTGTGGTTTCATACACGTTACTTCTGAATATCAGTAAGAACGTACGAAAGAAAATATAAATAGACTTTAAGTCATTCACGTGAAACGTTCACTCGCTAGTTATCAAATTGATTAAAACTCAAATTTTCGGGCATGCGTGCTAATTGTTTGTGTAATAAAGTTGCAGAGGATTAACAAAACTACCAAAGAAGAATAACTACTTTTTATGAAGTCAAGGGTGTAAGTGAGGGGATTATTCACCAGGTGGCTCTCGGGATAGTATAACCCCGCCACAACAGCTAATGGGAGGTTATGAGATCAAATCTTCTTGGGTCTCGTGCTCAGAATAACACCTTTTGTCGTGTGACTGTTAAGGAGAGGATCAACGCACGTGGTAATCTCACCTTCCTTCAGTGACCTAAAAAACAAGGGGCGGGAGACGGTGTGACCTTCAGAAGACTGATTTGTAAAAGCGTGTTTTGAAGCTGAGATGATGTGGTATTACGCGTAAAGGTTGTAGCAAACCTCCCCTAAGAACAGCAGGCTCTTATGTCAACCACAGTGCGTATCAAAAACATCGCGTGTCCTCTTGTTGGCAAAGAATAACGTGCCTGACTCTTCTGTCAACAGGGGCACACACCTTGCCCTCTTCTTTTCTATCAGCCCCTATAATCGGTGACACTTTAAGAAAACATGCACGAAGGTTGTGGGCCTGCTACGATGTACTGCAGAGTGTCTCTTCATAAACCTTTCTTGTTGTCATGACTACGGTGAGAAAGGATGAGTTTGTGACGAAACGAGGAAAGGCTTTAATCCAGCTGAGTGCAAGAAATCTGCTGTTCACACTGAAACCTTTCTCGTTTGATACAGTTAGAGATCTATACAGAATGTTTTGACAGCAACTCTGCAGGAAAGAAACCATGCAGATTATTCGCCGTTTTATAGTGTATTTCTGAATGTTTTCTTTGTCTTTAGAACAATTGTTGTTACTGTAGGCTCCCAAACAT
>NW_013668403.1:0-1981 GCF_000517525.1 Limulus polyphemus | reverse complement strand
ATTCATTGTATCAGTTTAAAATATTACATGATAGAATGAGAGGAATTATAGATTCATTGTATCAGTTTAAAATATTACATGATAGAATGAGAGGAATTATAGGTTCATTGTATCAGTTTAAAATATTACATGATAGAATGAGAGGAATTAGAGGTTCATTGTATCAGTTTAAAATATTACATGATAGAATGAGAGGAATTATAGGTTCATTGTATCAGTTTAAAATATTACATGATAGAATGAGAGGAATTATAGGTTCATTGTGTCAGTTTAAAATATTACATGATAGAATGAGAGGAATTATAGGTTCATTGTATCAGTTTAAAATATTACATGATAGAATGAGAGGAATTAGAGGTTCATTGTATCAGTTTAAAATTTTAGGAGATTAAAACAACAGAGTATGTTACGTTCTAATTTAAAAGTACTTAACAAACTCGAAGCCTTTAGTTGTAAAGACTTTGGATTTTCCTCAACATTCCGTCGTGGTTGTAAATTGTCTTGACTATATAACAACCACAAAAGATCGATTCATTATGCCAGAAAATCACAGTTTGTTTAGTAGTAAGAATTTTTAAATAAATCGTTGTTACACAAAATTATCTTGCCTATATAACCACCATCAGAGATTGATTCATTTTGCCAGAGAATCGCAAAATCTTAACCCTCAGAATATAAAAAAAAGTAGTTTGTACAAAATATCTTGACTATTTTGACATTGCTTGTACAACCTGCACTATTTATTTGGAAATTTGATATCGTTTAATTATGCTAATCTCAGGTTTTGTGGTTTGAGATAAACATTTGTTTTCGTTTTTACTGTATGTCTACCAAGCGAAATACAAATAGATTAGCGTTTTATATATATGATCTTTTTGTACCTGTAAGCGACAAAGTTTCAAAACATGCTTGCAATATTTCTTGATCGAGATACGTGAATAAACAGACGCGTATGTTTAAGAATATGGCACAAGTAACAAGATCTTTATTACTGCTTGTCTACATTCAATGTGTGTAAAAATAATGTGCTCGTGAATGAGGTACATATACGTAGATTATCTCTAAGAAGGTGTGGATGTATTTAGATTACAGCGAACGGAGGTAAACAGTTCTTATCAGAAGCCGAAAACATCACAGTCTTTCTTCTCCGCGGCTTCAAATAGCTGCAGTTGCTATAGTGATGTTTCTTCTATCTAGTATTACTTCAGAACGGAACAAACGCAAGGATCACTCATATATCAAGGTGTTTTCTTATACAGGTCGTTTCATAACATAAGATTTGTATACCGTATCGTGGTGTGTTATAACAGGCAGGATGTTGTACATGACAATATTATGATAATATTTTAACTTTCATATACAAATTTAATTACCAGAATATAACATTTTGGTATCTTAAATTATAAATATAATTTCATTCTTTGACCACAAAAGAATCTTTTGTTTCAAACATCGTAAAAATTCATAGATATAACCTGGAAATTTAATAAAATGACACAATAATGTAATGTTTGTCATTGAACCTAATGTTATCATTTACAAAATATCACAGTTCACAAACTTAGTCTTAGTTACATCGAAACAGTTGTTCAATTAATTATTGTTATGAACAGCGTATCGACCTACAGTATATCTGTCGTATCAAAACCGGCCTAATCAGCCCTATTACTAGACGGAAGGCATCATAGGCACTGGATATAGCAGACATAATGTGGTTCACATGTTATTACGTTTTTCTTTACTTATACTCGTAATTTCTTAAATAATTCTTCATGGCTTGATATTACCAGCTAAAAGCTAATAGATAATTAAAATAGAACGGTTCATATTTACACAATTAAATGATGTTTATTAAAGCCGTGTACATCTTCCACTTAAAAACATCATATTTCGACATATTCTATGTCGACTTCAGGTTTACTGATATCGCAATACTCTAGTCATTGGTTAAAATATTCCAGAACATTCTCCGCTGTTTGAT
>NW_013668402.1:157000-159536 GCF_000517525.1 Limulus polyphemus | reverse complement strand
TTGTTCTGTTAGTATCATTGTATAATAATGTCACATGCAGCTATTCTGTAGTGTTGTTCTGTTAGTATCATTGTATAATAATGTCACATGCAGCTATTCTGTAGTGTTGTTCTGTTAGTATCATTGTATAATAATGTCACATGCAGCTATTCTGTAGTGTTGTTCTTTACAATGACACTAACTAATAATGTCACATGCAGTTTTTTTTTATATTAGTATCATCCTATAGTAATGTAACCTTGAAAATGGAGGAGTTTTTTTTTTTACATGTAATTTTTGTTTGCATTTAGGCTTGTTTTAGAATGCAGTATGTTTTTTCCTTGCTTTTTTCCTTATTTTGGAAATTTGGTCATTGAAATGAATGTTCATTATTTGTTATTTTGATGTCATGCTTATTCATATAAATCTTTACTAGGGAATTTTCTAAGATGGTACACTGTATTGTTAGCCAAATGCAAGTAGTATTAGAACTTTACAACTTGTTTAATGTGTCAGTTGCTTCAGTACAATTTTCATGTTTTGGTTTTCATTCACTAAAAATCTGTTACCAACAAGTTACAGGAAATCACCAGCACATTGTGATATCATGCATAGTTGTAAATTACTATTAATAATCTGAGTAATGTTTGACTTTTGAAATTAAGATTAATGATATTTTTAATAAAGTAAAAGGTGGTGTAAGACTTCAAACACATTATGAAACATTTTATGTTTTTAGTGCCACATTAAAATGAGTTAAAAATTACACTATTTTCATAAATATTTTGGTTGGAAAAAATAAGATGTACCAAATAAGTGTGTAAAATTGTAAAAGAAATATTGCTTAGAAATTACTGGTTTTACAATGTAATAAGGTAATTTAATTATTAATTAGTTTATTGATTTAGCACATAATACCAGGGTATGTGATTTTTGTTATGGATTGAAGGGGGAGATGTTGGGATTTTAATTTTATGAAATTTAAGAGATTTTCTATATTGATTTGCATCATTATATTACTCTTTCCTATTGTAAAAGAGCCAGGTAGTGCTCCACGAAATGTAACAGCACGACCTCTCAGTTCGAGTACAATTGTCATACAGTGGGACCATCCTAAAGAGCCGAATGGTCAAGTGACTGTAAGTACATATCTTTATGTCAGTTTCAATAAAACATATGATATAACTATAGTTTCCAGAATTATTTCTGAATTACTTATGTACATCTCTGCTATACCTGTATAATGACAAATAAAGGATATAAGACATACTGCATTGTATTAAAATATCATATAACTAAACCCCATAATATATATACTTACATCAAAACCTTGTTGTGAAGTGTGTATTGTATCTTACATCATAACCCCATAATATGTACCATACATCACAACCTTGTTGTGAAGTGTGTATTGTATCTTACATCATAACCCCATAATATGTACCATACATTCTAACTTTGTTGTGAAGTGTGTATTGTATCATACATCATAACCCATAATATATATACCATACATCACAACCTTGTTGTGAAGTGTGTATTGTATCACACATCATAACCTAGTAGTGCAATGAACAGTATTATATTAAGCTACCACATGTCACAACCCAGTAGTGTAGCATATACTGTATGATACTAAGCTACCACATGTCACAACCCAGTAGTGTAGCATATACTGTATGATACTAAGCTACCACATGTCACAACCCAGTAGTGTAGCATATACTGTATGATACTAAGCTACCACATGTCACAACCCAGTAGTGTAGCATATACTCTATGATACTAAGCTACCACATGTCACAACCCAGTAGTATAGCATATACTGTATGATACTAAGCTACCACATTTCACAACCCAGTAGCGTAGCATACTGTACGATACTAAACTACCACATATCACAACCCAGTAGTGTGGCATATACTGTGTGATATTAAACTACCACCTGTCACAAACCAATAGTGTAGCATATACTGTATGATATTAAACTACCACATGTCACAATCCTGTAGTGTAGCATATACTGTATGATACTAAACTACCACATGTCACAACCCTGTAATGTAACATATACTGTATAATACTAAACTACCACATGTCACAATCCTGTAGTGTAGCATATACTGTATGATACTAAACTACCACATGTCAAAACCCTGTAATGTAACATATCCTGTATAATACTAAACTACTACATCACAGCCCTGTAATGTAGTAGGTACTCTCTAATAGTAAACTACCACACATCATAAGTGTGCTATAGTGATTAGTTTCATTTGAGGGGTGCAGTAAGCAATTTGTGAAGTTTTATTGTATAATCTTCCAGAGTTACAAAGTGTACTACACAACTAACCCTAAACTTCCAACAAATGCATGGAATGCTCGAAATGTTGATAGGAATCAGCTGACCACAATCGGTGATATGACACCACAAACTATCTACACTATCAGGGTGCAGGCTTTCACCAGTAGGGGTCCAGGACCATTTTCTGCTCCAGTGCAAGTGAAGACACAGCAGGGAGGTATGTAGCTTGTGTGAATGACATATATGCTGAAT
>NW_013668402.1:150799-156541 GCF_000517525.1 Limulus polyphemus | reverse complement strand
TATGTAAGAAAAACATGGAAATCAGACTATCTTCTTTTTTTATTCATTTCTTCTGCTGGTTTCATGACTTCAGGAAATAGTTTTACTGAGAATCTGTAACAAAAAAACAACAACATATATACGAATACTGCTTTTCAGCTAAACGTATAAATTAAGTACATTATAAATGTACAAAAATAAATATAATTAGTCAATATACTTTTCTTTTTAAATTAAAATCTTATTCTAATTATATTTTTTCTTATTATTATAATAGAAATGCAATTTATTTATCCTATAATTTTATGTTTTTACTTACTTTTTCTTTTGTATAAGTCTTAGTATCTGTTTTCATGGTTTCGCAGTTCCTACTGACTTTAAAATGTGTGGCAACACCTTAAAATATTTATTACATTTTCATTATATCGATTTTTTGATATGAAGTTTACTAAAAATTTCAAGTTCTTGTTAGTTTGTTCAAATTATTTATACTAACCTCAGGTTCTTTTCAGTTTACAAAAATTAATTATACTATCCAGAAGTTTTTATCAGTTTGTGAAAACTAACTATACTATCCTCAAGTTTTACCAGTTTGTTAAATCCATTTATAATAACTCTAAGTTATTTTCAGTGTTTAAAAACTAACTATACTAATTCCAAGTTCTTCTCTGCTTGTGAAAACTAATTTTGTAAATATATTTATGGGTTATGGTATTGCTAAACATATTTCTTGTAACACATTATTTTATCATGATACACCATTTTGTCTTGAAATCATCATATATGTAGTAAATAAATAAAAAAAAAATTAAGTTTTAAAACTTCAAAGCCTACTCTGTTTTACAGTAAAATGAAAGGTTTTATGTTGTGTTCTTGCAGTGCCTAGTCAGCCAGGTGACATGAAAGCTGTTCCCACATCATCAACAACAGTAGAGTTGTCATGGAAACGCCCAGAATATTCCGGAGAAAACATCATAGGTTTTGAACTCTATTGGAATGATACCTTTTCCCACCAACAGTATCATCGTTCAATCCCCAACATAGAATCTTACACACTTAGTGATCTGTATCCAAATACTGTCTACTATGTGTGGGTTGCAGCCAAATCAAAGAGGGGTGAAGGTGCCGCAACACTTCCCATTGCTGTTAGAACAGACCAGTATGGTATGTTGATGTATTTCTCTCTCTCTCTCTGTGTTAATGTGTGTGTATGTAGACCAAATATTGATTTTAATTTCCCCAAAAAAATATTATTTTCAATAGATAGATTCTTAAATAGTTTGACAATTTATAAAAGGCAAAAATAATTAAATAAGCAAAGAATTTTATTTTATTTAGAAATTTTTTATCAAAGTGTATAATAAATTTACAGGTTGTATTAAGTTGTTATCAATTGTCATTTCATATACATGTATTTCTTTATTTATTTGTGTATATTTTGTTTACTAGCTGATGATACTATTGGTTTGAGGTGACATTGGAAACAAGAACTGGAGTCTGTTTAACACACTTTTGTGCTAATTTAGGAAGGAAATTAAGGCTGTGCTGTAAAAAATAGTAAACTTATTGAAAATTCCATTATCTTCTTGTACACACATAAACCAAAAAATCAAAGCATAAGAAAAGGTGAAGCTTATCTTAAACTTACCTCAAATGAGTTTTTGAAGGTTTAGTAACTACATTAGTAATGTGTTTAAGATTAAAAGCAAATACCAAACATGTACTACAGGTTATTTTCTCACTTCAATATCTTTATTATATTTATCCGTTAATGTTGTACTGACTTTTCACCTTACATTAACCCAGTTACTGCCCAACTCTGCAAGTTTCAGGCTTTTCTACATTTTGAAAGTCCAGAAAAGTAAGTGTATAACTTCCCTGAAGTCACTGTCCTTGTGAAAGTTTGTGGTCCATAGAAACCATTAGCAAATATATAAATGGAAGCACTTGAACCAAACTAACAGTTTTAAACTAGTAGAATACCAGCTAAGTTCTTTTCTTGCATTTCCAACATTAAATGTAGTGGACTGTAATTCACTCATGTAATTAAATGGTTTGGTCAGTTGCCAACTGCTTGGCAAGCTCCTGTCCATCCATCCCTTGGCCTGTCACACCAGTGAAACAAAGCATGTTGTATTTTCCTAGCCTTGCCAAGGCTGCACTGCCTTTTTTCCCTTGCACCAATCGATGATAGCTGAACCTAATGAAATGACAGAGAAGGGTAAAAAATAGCTTCATATTTTCAGTTCTTATTTTATGAGAGAAAAAAACCAATAATGTGAAGCTGATGATCCCAACTTTCTTCAGGCTTTGAACAAAGTTCAGTAATAATAACAGTGTATTGAGTTACACATTGAAGTACTTGGAGTTTCACTTATTACCTGTTGGATTGATCATCAACAACTTGCTCCTAAGACTATACAGTCTACATGCATGATTTGTAACTGTATTTGTAGTAGGTGGAATTAGTAAGTTGATCCTAATTAAAAAAATATCAGTTTTAGATATTTGGTTAGTTTCTTTTTAGTAGTCAAATTCAATTAATTCTTCGGTTAAATGTTTTTAATATTCAAAGACCACACTTCCGCTCTTTTTATATAAATTCATATTTGGTATTAGAAGCTTTGATAAAATTATTCCAGCAGAGGTACTGCATAAACATGGAAAATCACAAACACCCAGAAGAACATGCTTTTTAACTACAGATAATGATGCTATTGTAATATATACTCAACCACATATAATGCTTCTTGCTTTAGAACAAGATAAAACATTAAAATGGGATACAAAAAAGGCATTTTTTTCCCTTCTCTGTTGCTTTTTTGACCTCATCACAATCACTTAACCTTACCTTCTCCATATTTTTACTCCCTGCTTCCAATATAAAGTTACCTTTACAGATTTCACAGTAATCCAAGGAGTAGTGAACTTAAGTTTTGTTATTGTTTGGTTAAGTATTCTCAAATGATGATAGATCAGCATCATTTAGAGTCTATTTATTTCTCTCTTTTTTTTATCTTTTTTTTTTTTTTTATTAGATTCATACATATCTGTCTGGGAATTAGATGAAGTATAGTATATGAGTGTTGAAGGGATCACTACATGTGCAGAATTAATTGAAAGTTAGTCACTAGTAATTTAGAATAATCAATTTTCAAAGTGATTTGTATTTCATAGATGATTTTTTTGTTATTCATTAAAAATAAAGATCTGTTCAAGTTAGTTATAAACTGCTTTATGTTTTTATAACTTTATCTGTTCCTTTTGGAATAAACATTATTGTTGAGAATCTTTGTTATCCAGGAAATACCATTTTGTTTATTTTATGTTTTTTTATTTATTTTTATGATTTGTAAAATTTCCCATTTGCACATAACCGGCACTGTCCACCCTTACCTTCCCCATTCCTGCAGTGCCTGGCGCTCCTCCCCAAGATGTCCACGGCTATGCCTTAAACTCCCGATCCCTTCACATCACCTGGCAACCCCCTCCCCTGGACCAGCAGAATGGCAACATCACCTACTATAAACTCAAGTACTTGAAGGCCGACGAGGGTAACGATCCAAGCAAGGCCCGTCAGATCCAGACTGGCCCTGATGAACGTTCGTTTACCATTGATAGGCTGGAGAAGTGGACAGAGTATCATGTATGGGTGCTGGCAGGCACTGTCATTGGTGATGGTCCATCTTCCAAACCACTTAATATATGCACCGAGGAAGATGGTAGGTAAAAAAACTGTTGTCTACATGTCAATATGTGCCATCTTTGTTCCACTCTGAACAGGTACATTCCACTGATCAAGCAGTGGTATGTACAAGTTTTCTATGTATTATTTCATAGCAAACACTATATAGAAATTTCTTTTATTTCTTAAGGGGCATCATTTGAAATCTAAATTTTGTGTAAAAATCCATTAAGAAAAGACTGGTTACTTTTTCTTCTTTCTTTTTAAGTATATGAAATAAACCTCTACAAGTGCTTGTGTCTTAATTTAACTGCAAAGCATATGTTGACCACTAAAGTTAAAATATGAAAAATGATAATTAAGTGAATGATCAATACAGTGTAATTTAAACAATCAAATGATATAGTTCCAGAAATAAGTTGTTTCATATGAGAAGTAACAAATAAAAGTGTACAAAAAACGTACATGTTGAATCTCTCACTGTTGATAGTACAACAACTCTACATGTTGAATATCTCACTGTTGATAGTACAACAGCCCTACATGTTGAATCTCTCATTGTTGATAGTACAACAACCCTACATGTTGAATCTCTCATTGTTGATTGTACAACAACCCTACATGTTGAATCTCTCACTGTTGAGTGTACATAAACTCTTTTAAATCCCTCATTGTTGAGTGTTAATCAACCCTACATGTTGAATCCCTTACTGTTGATTGTACATCAACCCTACCTGTTGAATCCTTCACTGTTGATTTTACAAGAACCCTACATGTTGAATTCCTCACTGTTGAGTGTAATCAACCCTATATGTTGAATCCCTCACTGTTGAGTGTACATCAACCTTACATGTTGAATCTCTCACTGTTGAGTGTACATCAACCTTACATGTTGAATCTCTCACTGTTGAGTGTACATCAACCCTACCTGTTGAATCCTTCACTGTTGAGTGTACAACAAACCTACATGTTGAATCTCTCACTGTTGAGTGTACATCAACCCTACCTGTTGAATCCTTCACTGTTGAGTGTACAACAAACCTACATGTTGAATCTCTCACTGTTGAGTGTACAACAGCCCCATCCTTGTAAATTTTAGCACATCTTAGCATTAAATTTAGCATCACCTTACTCTGAATGGCTGTCCTCTATAGTCAATATACTTGTCCTTTGACCTTTTCATAAGCCTGGAGCAGTTTGAAGCATCTGTTATTTTAATGTCATTGTATTTTTTGTGTAGTTATAGCTATCTCCTGGAATATATGAAAGCTTTCCTTTAAAAGAGATATTGTATATAACACACTGAACCACTTCTGCAATGATATTCTGCAGATACATCTACATTGCATACTTGTGTTGTTGCTTTTTCAATATCATATGTTGTTTTTTTTTGTTAATTATTTAATGTATATCTTGAAATTGTAGTGATTTGAAATGGGTACTGTTTTGTAAGTAGTTTTAAGAATGCTCAAACAAAATGCTTTTTTAAAGATATTACAAAACCTTCTGAAGTTTTGTTATTTTCTTTTTACTGTGGTTCTTCAAAAGACAATTTTCAATAGAGAAAAAAGGAATAGTAAATGTGGTAAGTTCTAAATTAAAGCTTTGGACAAATATACAGTAATAAAAAAAAAAATATAGACACCCACAAAGGCACACGTATATAAGTCCCAAACAATGAGTAATGGAAAGTAGACTATGCATATATTAATGGTTGAAGACATTTTTACACAAGATACACAAGAAAAGTGAATACAATGCACTAGTATTTTGCATGTGAATTCTTTATTTTACCCAGAGCCAAACGCGATCCAAGCTAAAAAATGTATTTGTGAAGGAAATATTCTACACATTGAATGGAAATAATGGATATTTTATTTAGTACACAAACATTTGTTTAGTAAAAATAAAATTTTACAACATTTTTCAGTATTTTAAACTAGAATTTTAAATATAAAATTAAGTATATTATGTAATGTATTAAAAAAACTTACATTAATAGTTTTAGACTTTCCACTAAAAGTTTTTAATTAATAAAGGGTATAGATATCACAACTCTTAACTTTCTTGTTTCTTCT
>NW_013668402.1:137323-150778 GCF_000517525.1 Limulus polyphemus | reverse complement strand
ACAAATTTTAATTATAAGGATTGATATCACACTCTTACTTTCTTGTTTCTCTTTTATTTAATGTAGCATACCCATCTAAACACACAGTTTAGATCATAAAGATGTGTCAGAAAGGTCTGTTACATACCCTTCTTAAAAGTGATAAGTTTTGGGGGCATAACACTTCAAAAATAAAGGTCCAACAATGTCGCAAAACGTGTTCTGGTACATGCTGTTGCTTCTCAACTTTTTTGTTGGCTGTGGTGGTCTTGTGGCTTGCTGATTTACATATTCAAAGTCGTTTTCATATAATATACTCAACCCTCTATATTACATGATTTTATGGATTAAATGTATATTCTTATTCTTTAGAAGTTATTCCTTTCTGTTTACAAGTAGTACATATTTTTATTGTTTTTTTAGCTGTCATCAACTGCATGTTATTTCTTACACTCGTACTTGAAAATATATGGTATCAAAATATATTTACTTTTTTCCTCGTTTTATGCTAATAGTTTTGGATTATGAAACAAAGTTTCATCACAATCACAGAAATATCTCATAGGGCAGAATTAGTGAAAGGTATAAGATAAATGCCCAAAAATGAATAGAAATTAATTTTTCATTTCTAGTAACTAGATTTATAATCTGTACCTATTTCACATATACAAGGTTTGTAGATCCATTACCATACTTTACAGACTTTTGATATCATCATCAAATACTTTGATATATAGATTTTTTATACTAATTATCATACCTCACAGACTTCTGATATCATCCTCACATATTTTAATAGATATTTTTGATATCAATTATCATACCTTTCTCTTCAGACTATAATATCAACTATATCTTCCTACTATAGATTCATGATATCAAATTGTTTTTATATAGTTGAAATCAATTATCAAACATTTATATTCAGAGTTTGATATCAATTATCATACACTGTTATAATTTTGATATCAGTTGATATACCTTTATATATGTGGAGCCTTTCAAATTTTGCAGATAAAGAAATAAGGTCATGCCTTTTCTGGAAACTTTCAGGTTGAAAAACCAAGTAAAATATTTGACAATTCTTATATCAAATTATTATTATTATTCAAAACTTGAGTTTCAGCTGTTAATTCTGATTTACAAAATGTCTCATTTTTTTAGCAAATTGGTTGAATGTTGGTTTGTAATATAGTGCTATGACTTATTAATAAATCATTTGGTATGCCAGTAAACAAAACAAACACCTTGGTTCAGCTAAGTCATAAAAACACTGTGTAGTTTTGTTAGTTTTCTTTCCCAAGTGATTTTCCTTTGTTTACTTGTAAGAATTTCATGTATAATGATCATTGAAACAGATCCACTATTGCTAATTTTATCTTCACAATTACTTAGTCCAGATAAATATATTTGGCTTCAGATTGGACTTAAACCATTATATCTGCATTTGAAGTTAGCCAACTATAGCTTTTTTAATGTTATTTAAGTTTGTGAAAAACTATAAAAGACTACTATTGTTTTTATTTTCAATTTCTGTTAAAAAAAATCATTGTTTGGTTTTTGATTCCTTTTTTTTTCTAAGTCTCGTAATATTTTATTATTGAACCCAAAATAATTTCAATTTAATCTTAAAATATGTTTAAAAGCAAAATTATATTTATAAGTACAAATTTTATACAAATAAAGTTTGTGAGTCAAAGAAGGTTGTTTTTTTTTGGAGTGAAAAATCTAGTGGAATTATTGTATCAAAATCTTCTACAATTGGTAATTAACTCAGAAAAGTATTGTAAGTTTAATGTGTTTAAATGTTCATCAGGTTTATCAAGACTGTTCTTTGTTAGAACCAGGTGCATTTTTATAAGATGTAGTAGTAGTAGTAATAGTAATCATTTTTGATCCCTTCTTTCTTTTGCCACTTTCATAAAAGTAGTTGATTTTATAAATTTACTGGTGTGCTTGTTTCGTAGATGTTTTCAAGTAGTTTGGGTTCTTTTATTGTTTTTTATTTGGTATTATTACTGCCCATTCTTTTCTTCACATTAATGATAATAAATATTAATACTTTATATTGTTTTTCATTTTATGCTAGTAGTTTTAATTTATTAAAGAATATTTCTATAATAATTTTTTGTTATTTAATATGGTGTGTTTGGTAATCTTAATTGTCTAGTACCAGGTGAGCCTCGTCAAGTCCAGGTCAAAGTAATAAACAGTACCTCCTTGAATGTCCAGTGGAAGCTTCCATCAATTCATGAAAGAAATGGACTGATCAGAGGTTTTCAGATTCATGTGCAGGAGAAAAACTTGGATGGGGATTTAGTCAATGAGCCTATTCGATATGATGTAGCCAATGAAAAAGCAGAAGAGTATAATGTAACGGGTCTGCAACCAGACACAACTTATGCCGTGCAAGTGGCTGCTGTGACTCGTAAGGGAGATGGAACCCGCAGTCATCCTCAAATAGCTAAAACAACTGGTGGAGGTAATCAGTGAGGCTTACTGTATCTATCACCTTTGTAATTTTATAATAAAATACTCACATTTACATTAAAACACATACCAAAGAATTATTTTTTCTCCAATATCATGACAATCTTAAAGAATAAAAATTTCAGTATAGTATAATAGTCAAACAACTGGTGGAGGTAATCAGTGAGGCTTACTGTATCTATAACCTTTGTAATTTTATAATAAAATACTTACATTTACATTAAAACACATACCAAAGAATTATTTTTCTCCAATATCATGACAATCTTAAAGAATAGAAATTTCAGTATAGTATAATAGCCAATCAAGTCGTGCAGTTGCATATGTAGTTAATATACTTCAAAAGTCACTACCAAATCCAATATAGAATTAACTACATACCAGTATGTAATCCACATAAAATTAACTATATATATGTGTGTGTGTGTGTGTATATATATACACACACACACATACAGGTCAGGTTTTAAGTATTTTACTGCCTTGGGCAAGCTTTTAAAATGCTGTCCTGCCAAAAATATCATTAACGGCAAAGGTACCCAACTGATGGAACTGTGTATTCTAATCTTTATAAATAGAAATGAATAAAAGTATATTAATTGGCTATACTAATTGCTAAGTTGATTTTTAATGTAATATTCTGATCAGAAGCTGATAATAATTTTTAAGCACACATAAATCTTCTAGTAAACTTTTACTTTATCTGTGTCTTAACAAAATATACTTTAGGGCTAACTCCACAATGTATTTATTGAATGCAAGCTGTCCATCAGGTGATAGAAAACTTGAATACGTACATTATGTTTAAATGCAAAAATGTAGAATATTACTTAACATGCGACTGTTAACAGTGTCATAAACATAAGTGATAGCGTATGCAATATCAATAAAATGAATATTTTTATATATATACATGATTAATTATAACAAAACTACATAAAAAATCATACATTGTTTGCATGTTCACTTATACTGAACATTTAAAAAAAGGAATATCAATGTAAAACTAACAAAGTCAAAAGAATGTATTATTACAAGTTAATATAATCAAGCTTGCAGTGCATATAAGTAACTGATGAACAATGTTAAGTCAACAGAATTTTATTTCACTGATTTTATTCAACCATAGTTATGATTCAAATTGTGTTTTTGTCTTCTTTTAATGGATATGGTTTTATTTATTGCCCTTATTGTGGTATTTGGTTCATTTTCAATAACCTTAGTATGGATTTTTTCTCTGCAACTAAACTTCTGTTCAGTGGCAGCTGATTTTGCCTGATAGTAAAAGGAAGTAGGTGATTTTTCATGTTCATTAATGTGAATCTAAGGAGGCTGACTTACTGCTTGTTACTATAACATTTAGCACTATGAATAATATTTCATTGCTCATATTTAGGTATTGGATCTTTGGTCTTAATTGAAAGACCTTTTAAAGTTCTGTTCTTTTTAGAGACGACAAAAATAACATTTTTTTATAAATACATTGAGATTTTTCTTTTAAACATAAAGACAATACAGAAATTGGTTATAAATTTTTCTTTCTTCTTGTGCATTATGACTTTGTTGATGGTGCTAATTAGGAGTTCTTAACTTTTAGTTAACAAAGAAAATGTCGTTAGTATTTTGATGAAAACAATGTAAAAATATAACACATTTCTTCTCCTAAGAATTTATTATCACAAAGATGGAGGACTATGTCTTATTTCAAACTGTTTAGATTTAGAAAAACTTGATTTCACTTATTTTTTTATGTTACAAAGATGTAAAGTGCTCTTAAATATATGGTTTCTTGAATTTAATAGAAGCTTGTTTTACACTTAAGTTAATTATATTTCAGTGTCTGGGTCTATGAAAATAGTTTTTAAGTCAATAAAATACATCAGAGGATGCAAAGCATGTGCAAGATAGTCAGTTCTGTTAAAAGTAGAATTAATGTATTGAATTTGCTATCCTAGAAAGTTGTATATGTACTAAAGTCCAGTCTGTGTATTTATAAATACAGTTAATAGAAGTTTGATTAAGCACAATCTTTTTTTTAATAACCCATGACATTTGTTATCTGTCCTCATAACCTAGCAAAAAAAAAGATTTATATGTTTATATTGTTCAGGAACATGCATTTCATGTAAGTAAGTTTGCTTGTTGTAACTTAAATATTTTAAAAGCACTTAGTAAATTTAGCAGTACTACAGTTATATCTAAACATATACAACTTTAATTTATACAGTATTTATAAAGGCAAGACATTATTTTTGTTATAACAAGTGTAATATTTGTATATCTGTTAATGATTTATTATTTTTACTGCATGTGTTTTGCCATGTGTAGTTGTTGTTTAATGTATTTATCCTAAGCCAATATACAGAAGTTTTGATACAGCTATTTTAATATGCAGTAAAAAATTCTTAATGTGTTTCTCAACAATAAACTGTTAAGTTTGATAGTTAAAAGAAATTGTACTTGTTACAGTGTTTATGTGAGAACTCTCATCGTTATATTTGTTATAATAATTCATAAAATGTTTTGCTTGTTACTTTAACTTGTCATTTATATAGAGGTTTTTTTGCTTATATCTTAATGAAATGGAAATATCAGAGAATAATCATTTAAATGAAAATCAAGAAATGACTGTTTAACCTTCAAAAGGGCATTCTGTGAAATTAGCTAGATGTTTGAAATTCTTAAATTTCTATGTTAAGTTATTACTATTTCCATTTATCATATGTTATTATAACAGTTTTTTTTTGTTTGTTTTAACTGATTTTATGTTAGTTTTTGTTTCTTTGTATACTACCTTATTTTGAAGTGTTGGATTTGCCAATTATTTTATTTTATCTGTTAATCTTGATGGATATAATTGTCTTAATTCTTTAATCTATGGATATTAATTGTTCTTATTATTTTTAGGTATTCTATCACATAGGCTGTGTTGAACCATTCTGATCATTTTTGCTTTTGTTACAGAAAAGTTTTACAAATCCTCTCCAACATTTATAAACAAACTAATGACTTAATGTTGTGGTTATTCGTTTAAATTGTTAATCAAAACACCAGTAAAATTCATGTATTTATTAGCAATCTTATAAGGATTATGTATTGTCAGAATGCTCTAAAATATTCAGTGAAATTAGTCATAATTTTATTTATAAGAACTATCGAAATAAACAGAGGAAACCAGAGATACAGTATAAAACAAAAATTTTATTTGTTTTTATACAGAATGTTTACCTAAAGATATTGATTTATTACTCTTTGTGTCAAAACCTATGAACCTTTCAAGCATTTCTCTGTTAATTTTTTATTTTTATTTATTACAAAGTCTAAAATACTATTATACTAAAATGCATGGTCATTAAATTGTTTATATTAATATATTTTCTTCAGCTCTGCATTATGTGGATTTTTTGTTGTTCTATCCTCTCTCTGGTGTAGAGTTTGTATGTTACAATACAAAGAATTTTAAAATGATAATGAATTTGTATGTGCAGTATTCATACATGTATATACTGTTGGCTTTTCCCTTTCTTAAAACATTTATCATCATAAATGAAAATTGGTTAACAATTGGAAACCTCTGAAATACGGCATTTCTATAGCATAAATAATATTTTTCCAGTTCCTACAAGGCCAGAGTTAATATTAAAAGTATTGAAACAGGACCCTCTAGTTAGCGTCAATGTATCATGGCTTCCACCTTCCCATGTTTATGGAGATCTTAAGTTGTACCGTTTGAAGTTTAGCCGTGCAGATGGAACCCATAAGGAACAAAAAGAAATTCAACCCAGCAACACGTACATAGTCATTGAAGATTTGGGTAAATTCCATAACATATATTTCTCATCTGGTATTTATGAATTAGTATTAATTCAAATGCAAAAAAAAACAAACCTGAATGTAAAAAAAACAGATGTAGAGAATGATTACTGGGCAAAATTAGATCAGACAAAGCATTACTTGTTTTCACACTGATAGTTTTGTACAGTATAATATTGTCTGTTATTATGATAACACTACAAATTAATTTAAAGGAGTACTCAGCAATATCACTGTAGTTTTAATTGTTTTTACTCCAAATTACTCAATACTGAAAAATAATTGTTTAAAATTTTACACAAACTCTTATATGAGTATGAATCAAATTGAAATGATACATTTTTATATACAGATGACAATAGCACCTGGATTGCTCACCACTTTGTGAATTTAACTTGTGTGAAGTTATCAAGAACATTTGTAGTTTATTATTATGGAATTGAGAAAGATTTTCTTATTGTTCAAATTAGTAAAGAATAAAAACTTTGTTTTCTATATTTAGTTGAGTATTATCTTCAGCTTTTCTTTACCTAAAAGTTTAATTGTTGCACAGCATGTCTTGGATAGGAACAGAAATTCTGGAATTATATATAGGCTTATGTGTAAAGCTATAAGTAAATTGTTGTATGATATATTTTGGTCAGGAACCAATATGTAACTTTACGTATAAAAAGAGAGAGAATTTTTTTAATATAAGTATATGAAATAAATTTGATACTTGCAGTTTATTTTAATATATTCTTAAAGATAATTGGGCTCTTCTCAAATACCCACAATCTCTAACATTCTATAGTTTATGGCTATCAGCTTTAAATTGTTATATCCAGAAACATGTTGAAATGGTCTTCATCCTTTTTATATTTTTTTCTTTATGAAATATTTGGTGTTTTGTTTAAGATCGTGGTGCTAAGTACCAGTTCCGACTAGCTGGAAAAAATCAAGTAGGGTGGGGACAAGAGGCTGTTCTTCAACTAGATACTCCTGAAGGCCGTGAGTGTTATTTGTTGAAACACAGAGGTTTCAAGAATTAGTGATACATTTCTAACAGGATAATATTATATTAGCCAGACTTACAATATTTAAGACGTATCTGTATACTGATAAATCAGTAGTATAAAAGCATCTATGTAACACTATATAACCCAGTATTCCTGTCTCTTCCTTAAACCTCATATTTTTCTCACTTAGCCTTAATTTTTGATTAATTAATTTTCAATAATAATATTAACAACAACAACATTTGAAAGTAAAAATATAGCATGTAGTTGTTTTTCCCACTAGCACTGTTTTATTCTGTGTAGCCATATTGTTGGAGCCTTGTAATATTTCTTGTATAATGAATCATATTTAGAACAGTTTTTAAGTAGTTATGTGATATACTGATATAAAATTATATATATCAGTAGAGTTAACAAAACACTTTCAAACTAATTAGTTGTGCTGGTAATGTCATCATTTAAGCAAAACCTTGTGATATTTTAAGAAAAGAGGTTAATTATAATAATTAAGTTATATTTGAAATGGTACTTTTAAAGTCAATAGAAAGTTTTTGTTGTATTTGATTAACTTGTATCTTGTTTGAATAAATCATTGGTTTAGTGACATTGTCAGTAGCCTACAGGCCAAAAATTAATAAATGTTTGCAAGAATCTAATCACTGAATCCTAAAGATTGTTCTTTAACTTGTAGGACCAACAGCTCCACCACAAAATATCAGCAACCATCTCCAGAGTCCAACGACCGTTCTAGTCACGTGGAGTCCACCACTGAGACAGTACAGTAATGGAAAAATCGTCCTATACCAAATTCAGTTTCATCGAGCTTCAGATCAGAATCCTGAAACAAAGAACACAACATTAACTCGTCTGGTCTTCAGGTAATGCCCCTCTATTTGGAATATAAACATTAGACAATACTCAGTGGTGCTTGTAGTTGTTTGGATTCTCTGTGAGCAAAAGATTAGGGAATGTGAAGAATTAATACAAATTTGTATGTTATTCCCCTCTTCCACTGTTTAGTTAATACACATAAGCTATTACTGTAATAAAGGAATTATCACCAGAAAATGATTCTTTTATGTGGTGGTTTATATTAAAACATGCTGATATTTCTTTACTTGGAAACATCTGTTGTATGGTAGTTTATATTAAAACATAATGATATTTCTTTTCTTGAAATAGTTACTTGTATGAAACATCTGTTATATGGTAGTTTATACTAAAACATTCATAGGCATCCTTTACTGCACATGTCATGAGGTTTTTAGTGAGTTACATTCAAAATTTAATTTAACTACTTTTTATTTATGTTATACCAATTAGCATAGCATAAAATCGTACCTAATAATTCATATTTTAATAGTATATAAGTTTTATAAGCCAATATTAAAAAAAAAACTTTAATTTCCCCTGGTGTGAGAAATGCCTTTTTTTTTCTCTAATCATACCATCCTCTCTAATTTATTCACCACCTCTCCAGTCAGTGCAAAATTTAACATAAATTATTCACTATAATATAATTGCTCAAACAAAGCATAATTTTCCTAGTATTCAATCTTGCTTATTTATAGAGCCATCAAAGAGAAAATCAGACCCTTATTGCCACACACACTTGTCACATCCTCTCTTTCAGGATCTGTTAATAATTCTCTTTTATGTTTAATACTATATTATTTGTAACCAATAGAAAGCCAAGGTTTTTATCTATCAAATGATGTTTTATAATACGTTGTTTTCTGAACAGAGAATTGTCAGTTTCTCTTTTAGTACAAGCTTTGTTCCCCTGGGAAACATATCGACTAGCTTGGATGAATTTGTAATGACTCTTGGTGTGTAGTTAGAAAGCCAGAAAAATTGTGATAGTTATAGGATGTTGTCTGCTTTTGCATGTTATTATTCAATGTTTTTTGGTGCATTATTTAATTAAATAAAAATTATTTTATACACTACTACCATTAGTATAATAAAAAAGGTAGGGTTAAGTGTCATTGACAGTTGACAGCAAAAAAAAAGAATGTCTAGATAAGTACTTTATTTCTTGTTTTTCATGTGTATTCTTTATTTATTGTTATAAAAATAACTAAAATGTAAAAATATGAATCTCTTTAGGTTAGTTAAGGTAAGATTAGGTAAAATAAATAATGTTATCATATTAAAACATTTTCACGAGGCATGCACATGAGCAGCTTGGAGTAGCTGCTTGGTAATGTAATTCAATAGTGTAACATGATCTCCATGTTCCCCGAGTGATTTACAAGTTATAATGTCAGGAATAATAGTTAGACATGGTTCAAAGGGAAATAAACCAATAAAATTTTAGTATAAATATATGTATACCATTACGAGTTTAAAGCTAGTTAGGATAAAGAAATGTTGTTTCATGTTACAATTGGAAGTCATTCTAGAAAGAAAAAAAGAGCAATTTAGATTTATTTAGATTTTTTTTGGTGGTTATGAGGTTGGTAAAATTGACTCACTTTGTATAGAAAGAAAAAAGGGCAATTTAGATTTATTTAGATTTTTTTTTGGTGGTTATGAGGTTGGTAAAATTGACTCACTTTGTACAGAAAGAAAAAAGGGCAATTTAGATTTATTTAGATTTTTTTGGTGGTTATGAGGTTGGTCAAATTGACTCACTTTGTATAGAGCTCGGGTAGAGAAAAAAAACAATAGATCAATTATAAAGCTTGAAATGTATTTAGGAGGTTTTAGAGATTACACAAATTAAATTTGAGATTTTTGAGATGAAGAAAAGTATTTTTAATCTTAGCATGAAAATGGCATTGCACTTGGACTAGTAAAAAAAAAGACTATATATATTCATGGATAAAAATATTTTTTTAGTTTTAGATTTTTTGTTTGTAAAAGACTTGTAATGTTTATTGAAAGTTTGTGAAGATACACATACTATATTAAAAGTTAATAGTATCAAAACTATAATGACTTTAAATGAGTACAAAGTTGTCACATGGACAGTCAATTTGCCTGAGCCCATGTAGATAGAGTTAAACATATTAATATTTCTTTACTTTAACTAATGACTTGAATGGAAACATCTTTTATGTGGTTGTTTATTTTATAACATACTTGTATTTCTTTACTTTAAATAGTGACTTGGATGAGAACACGGAATATTTGTTTCGAGTCCGTGCCATGACCTCTGCAGGGTTTGGACCATGGAGCAGGCTAGAGAATGTCCATACCCCTGGTGATGTTCCTTCTGCTCCTACAAATGTACAAGCAATGGCAACTTCTGACCAGTCTGTAGAAGTCTGGTGGGATGAAGTTCCTTATTTTTTAGATATTCTGGGATATCGGGTAATTTCTGTTTTTTTAAATATTTTCAGTGTTTATATTCACTTTATTTTGACTATTAAACTTGAATCACTTGTTGAATAATATCCTGATTAATCTCTTTCTTCAGTTTTTTACTTGCAAATATTTTGATATTTTACTTTAATACAACTAGAGGGGCATTCACTAGAGCTCATACATCTGCTTCACAGCTTTGATAATATTCGGCCCTCAAAAAATGCTAAAATCTATCCGCACACCTGTCATTATCAATAGAAACAGACCATTTTTGACATAAAAATGAGAAATAATATTTTTCATATGTCCACCAAGTTTAATCAAAATCTGATAATTTTTTGACTGAGTTTCAGAGGAAAAATAGTGTGAAAAATCAGTCCCTGTGTTAACAGATGGGGATTTTTTATTTTCGTGACCTCGACCCTCCAAAAAACTAATCACTTCTAAGTTGGGTCACAGTCCAAATGTATACCAACTTTTGTCCACATCCATTTAGCCATTTTTGAGAAATCTTGCTGACAAACACACACAGGTGTGAAAACATAACCTCCATCCACCTTCAGTAGTGGAGGTAATGATTCATGCAGTTGTTATATTTATATATATATCTACATATGCAGTAATTTCAGTTTCATACACTTACACAAGACAACATGCAAGATTGGTTTTGAAGTTAGAGAAGTAGGAATTCTGATTTAAGTATGCTTCGTGAGTATGAACTGATTCAGTGTGATTTCCCAAATTTTAAATTATTTTGATCCTAGTGTATAACATCGAAAAGAATCCATTAATAATTTTTAAAAAAGAAGTGGCAATTATTTGTAACTATGACATATCAACAAACATATATTAATAATTAACCATTCAATCAACTACATACCAGGTGCTCTTTACACAAACTGCTGGAGAGGATTTAGATCTTTGGAGATTAAAAGAAGTTCCTCTCACTTGGTCAGCAGAATTAACTGGACTCGACACCCATGGTCAGTATTCAATTAGAGTAGGAGCATACACCCGTCAAGGTGTGGGACGACTCTCTGAGATAATAACCGTGAAGGTTAGCCCCCAAGGTGAGTCGGGAAACAGCTTGGGATAGACTCGATTTTAACTGAAAATTACAAAAATAGTACTTGATGTATTGTTTTGTAAGAGCATCTTTGTTTAAAAGTTTTTATATTTTTAGAAGAGTTTTTAATTCTGTAATTAACAATTAGATGATATCCTATGTTATTCTAAATGAGTCATTATTATGCATTTTATAACTCATTGTTTATATTTCTTACAATTACACATCTTGTCAAGTTTATCATCATTTGTAATATTTGAAAATGACTTTTCAAAAGGACAGCTAAAAAAATAAAACAAAAGTATTCATCAAAAATATAGAGGTAGACATTTAATTTTATTAATCAGTTCTAATATAATTAATTGAAATTATGATTAAATCAATTAAGTCATGAAACTATCAATTTATTAAAGTTAATGTTTTCCATTATTACTGTTTTCCGTTCTTCCAACTATCTAAGTAATCAAAAAATTGGCATTATACTTTATCACTGTTATTTTACTTTGGTTCAAGTTTGTTGATCAACATAATTTACTAGTATCATGATTCACAAAAATAATCAACTAACTGACACTACTGTTTATGATTGTTACTATTTTCAATTACTCCAACTAACCAAGTCTTGTGTGAGAATAATCAATTAACTGTAATTAATTAATGACCCCTATGATTAACCAATTAGCAAAATCCACTAATCATCCAGTTCTAAACAAATATAATTTTGTCTACATAACTCAGTTTGTAGTTATATCTTCAATATGTTTCCAGAGATAATGTTGCATACATATTTCAGTTTGTAGTTATATCCCTTTAACATGTTTCCAGAGATAATGTTGCATACATAATTCAGTGTGTAGTTATATCCCTTTAATATGTTTCAGAGATACTATTGTGTACATAACTGATAACTACAAACTGAGTTATGTACACAATAGTATCTCTGAAAACATATTAAAGATATCACTACAAACTGTCCCTTTAACACGTTTCCAGAGATAATTTTGTTTACATAATTCAGTTTGTAGCTATATCCCTTTAACATGTTTCCAGAGATAATGTTGTGTACATAATTTACTTTGGTCTGTAGATGTTCCCAATAATCTTCAAGCATATGGGATTACAACTCACAGTATGAAGTTGTCATGGCGACATCCCATTAAACTTAATCCAATAGGATACAAAGTAAGTAGATAAGTGTGTATTTTTTGCTAATGTTCATACACCTGTGTTATGTAGGAATTGTTACTTGATTCAGATAGTGCTGTATTTATGAAGTTAGGGCAGAGGAGTTTAATTAGCTACATTGGAAAGGTCATAGATACTTTACAAGGCTTTTATATGGCATGTTCTTTTCCTGTGATTAGATATAAGCCTTTAAGTTTTCCAAAGCTTGATAAATCTCCTTTAATTTTAGAAAATTGTTATATTTAAGAAAGTTCATTCATACAGTTGTCATTGTTTTTCCCTTTATTCTAAACCTTAATTCTTTTTTGTCAGGAAGAATTTAAGTGCTTGGTTTTATAGATATGTCTGGTCGAGGCATAACGTCTTTATTGCTAATAACATATTGTGAAATCTTCCAGAACGGATATTAAAATTTGAAAGTAATTCAGCTCAGAAACTGTGAACATGCATAAGTTCTCTGTAGGGAAAGACCAGAAGGTAGTTTCATACTCATTCACAAAGAGGTGATTGGATATCAACAACAAAGAAATACCAAATTACATTGAAATTATAAGATTTTTCACAGCACTTGCCAAAAAACAACACCCAAACTTGTTAATATATATGAGTATT
>NW_013668402.1:135483-136289 GCF_000517525.1 Limulus polyphemus | reverse complement strand
TCTTCACTAAGTCAGCTTCTCACGAGTCCAATTTGGAATACCCATTTCCTACTCCTTTTCTTCCAATAGTCTTTTGAGTTTGATATTTTGGAGCTTTTCCTGTGACTTTTGAGTCTACTACTACCTCAATGGTAGAATGGTTGGGGGGTACTGTTTCATTTTTCCTTCTTCACCTGATATTCCTGGTTCATGCTGAGAGATTTACTGCTTTATTACATAACAGGATAGATATACTTTTACTCTCATTTGTCTATTGGCATGCTTTGGTTCCTACATCAATTTGTGGACGAATGGGGCCTCCAATTGACTTCTACCTTGGTCAGATTGACTGCTTCTATTCCTTCTGTAGAGATACATTAGTGAAGGGACTTTGTATACCTGCTGTAGCCTCTGTGTGTTACATGTGTTGTCATTTGATGTTCGCAGGTGTCCCAGAGACATTTTTATTGCAAATTGCCATCACCCATTTGCATTTTTTGTTGTTGACATTTCAACCTTCTTTGGCTCTAGACTCAGACCTTAGTTTCAGGGTCACCCCATTTGGGCTGACCAACACCAATGTTGACATCGCTATCAACCGGGGAAGGGGGGGAGTGAGGTTACAACTTTTGATGGACACCTGGTATTCCTTCACTGCAGATCCATGCGTACTTCGAGGTCCATATTTTTATTCAATTCTCCACCTCTATTATCCTCTCACCCTGTGGTATTTCCACATCCACCTGTACAGTAGGGTGTGGATTTTCGTTTCACAGCTGTCAGAGTTATTGGTCATGGGGATGGTAGTGACAGTTAATCCCGTTCTT
>NW_013668402.1:121862-134675 GCF_000517525.1 Limulus polyphemus | reverse complement strand
GTTGTCATTTGATGTTCGCAGGTGTCCCAGAGACATTTTTATTGTAAATTGCCGTCACCCATTTGCATTTTTTGTTGTTGTTGACATTTCAACCTTTTTTGGCTCTAGACTCAGACCTTAGTTTCAGGGTCACTCCATTTGGGCTGACCAACACCAATGTTGGCATCGCTATCAACCAGGGGGGTCAGTTAGAGTGAGGTTACAACTATTGATGGACACCTGGTATTCCTTCACTGCAGATCCATGCGTTCTTCAGGTTCTGGTATCGAGGTTCGTATTTTTATTCAATTCTCCACCTCTATTATCCTCTCACCCTGTGGTATTTCCACATCCACCTGTACAGTAGGGTGTGGATTTTCGTTTCGCAGCTGTCAGAGTTATTGATCATGGGGATGGTAGTGACAGTTAATCCCATTCTTCCGTGATATTATTCCTGTTTATATGTTGTGCCTGAGACAAGGGGATATTCGTGGACGATTGTCATTCTTTCTAATCTCAACCCATTCTTTGTTCATCTCCAGAGTCCTTTCTCATCCTACATTGGCATTTTTCACCAGGTCCATGGATGCCCAAGTTTGAGGTTACTGAGGCATTTCTCTATATTCTCATTGTGAAGTCATCTTGCCTTTAGCTATGATTTGTATACATGGATCTAGCCTTTGGTCTAGCATCAGCACCATATGTCTTCTGCTGGGTTGTACAAGTTTTCACTATGTTTTATGCCCAGCTCAGCCACCTCCCATCCAACTCCAGGCTATGGAATGGGCAGTCAGGCTCTTACTTACAGGGATGGTTTTATATCTGGGGTTGTGGGCTTCACTCAAATCTCTTGAATTTTTTGGGATGAGGTCACATGCTATCCCTTCAGTGGTCCCATTGCAAGTAATGGATCTGGAACTTCAATCCACTAGATTTTCCAGTACCTTTCATCAGGAGCAACATCTCAGTTTTTGAGTGGTGGTTGGTTTGGATCAACTCTATTATTAGTGTGTGTGTATGTGTTTATGTATGTATGTGTATCTGTAGGTTGTTTATGCATGTGTATGTGTGTCTATATATATATATAAACTACCCCTCTGTCCATAGTTTCTCTCTTCACAGATACTTCACTTCAGAATGTGGTGTATATCTTCAAGGTCAGGAATTCCATGGTATATGAATGGACGACGAATCTTCCTTCTGCATCAATCATTTACAACTTCTTGCTGTCCAACAGGCAATAGTGCAAGGTCTAGATCTCTTGCAGGGGGAATATCCTCATGAGACATTTTATCAATTCTAGTTGTCTCTTAAATTTGGTTCTTTCTCTATGGGGCCTATTCCAATCATATCAGCCTCTTGACTTGCCATTTTCCTGGGGTGATGGATTTCACAACAGATTGACAGTTTCAGTTCTCACTTTCTCCTGACCAAAGGTATTCTCCATTGTGAGGTTTTCCGATTGATTTTTTCTCAGTTTGGGCCTCTAATGATAGCTTTAGCCATCCATTGATACTCAACTACAAGCTTTGGAGTCTCCAATACCTCATCCTCAGGCTGGGATGGTAAATATATTCAGTCCTGATTAGATGGGATTGCACATCTGACTTTCTTTCATTTCATCTGTTACTCAGAGTTCTGGCTATATTTCGATCCTCTATTTGCAAGATGTTGCTTGCCTAGATTGGCCAGCATAACCATTACTTTCTCTTCTACAGTTTCTTCATGTGAGTCCACCTCTGCATCTTCCTCTTTGGCTATCTTTATTAAGGCATCCGCAACCCAACATTCTACACCAAGACTTTTTCCAGCTCATTGGGGTTTAATGTCTACAGTTGCCTGGGATGTGCATGACAAGAAGTTTGTACCCACTTTAGTAAACGTGTTCACCATATCTTGTTTTGATCTGTTTTTTCCTTGGGTATAGCTTCATCTCCTGTCATTTAGGTCAGACAACTTTTTCATCTCCTTTTAGTTAACCTGAACATCTGATGGTTTTAGACTCCCAAGTGCTATCCAGTCATCTTCCCAAATGTTTTTTTTTTATTACTTAATCGAGATATTACAGTGGTACTACATGCCTTGTCTCAACAACCATTCGAGCCTTTAGCCTCATGTACCATATTTCACCTCTCCCTTAATGGGGATTTTGTTGCTGCTGACATGCTGATATCATTGGTTGGAGTTGTTGGCACGTTTGTAGGACTCTTTTTCTATCCCCTTAGGTCCTTCTATACCCTGATAGGTCCTTTATTTCTTAGCCTCTGGCAACCAGGGAAGGGGATACATCCCTCTCCACAATTCTTTTGCCAACTATTTCTCATTTCTACAGTCGATCATATGATGATAATTTGTTTTGATCTGTCAGCTCTGGAGGTGTTATGTGGCTTACTCTAACTACTTTCGTGATGATAGTTCCCACCTATGTATACTGTTGGATCCTTCAGTTCCTAAGATTTATCCCCACTTCCTTGGAAGTGGATTTGCAAATATCCATGTTGCATATTCTGGATTTTACAGGCGATGAATCTTCTGAAAGTTACATCACATTATATTTGGCACATTTATATCTTTCACTGCTCATTTCTTTTATTCACTGGGGTACATTTTATGGGCCTGTGTGTGGACTTCTCCCAATGCTTTTCTCTCACATTCTTTATATGATCTGGCAGTTTTCTTTGGGTTTTTTTCCATTACTCCCCTGGCTGTTTTAACAACATCTGCTAGATTATATGAAGGAGGGAGTAATCTTGTCTTTCTTTTCCAGGGTCTCTTACATCTTGCTTTTACCGGATCTCGATCTCAAGTGAGTGTTGCCCATAAAGATGTGCTTTTATCAATCCAATTCAGCACTAGCAACCCATTTGACTATACTTACTACTGATTGCAACAGGCT
Source organism: Limulus polyphemus (assembly GCF_000517525.1). Lineage (NCBI taxonomy): Eukaryota > Metazoa > Arthropoda > Merostomata > Xiphosura > Limulidae > Limulus > Limulus polyphemus. The sequence goes on along the minus strand of NW_013668402.1, from coordinate 131,800 downwards.
CTGTAGAAATTAGGTGTTCCAAAAGACCATCTAGGAACTTACCAGATGGTATTTCCATATTATTATGGACAGCTACTCATGGACCATTACCCCCAGATTCTACTAGTGGAGCTAGGGAGTCCTTAACACACCTAGTTTCCTAGTCGCTGGGGTGGTGGATAGAGGCTTTTTCTCCAGAGTGGTCAAGTGTGTTCCTCCACTCTTGGAGAAGAAGACAAAGCTGGGGCCCTCCTTCCCGGGTACCTGGATGTATTTACCAGATGTTGGAGGAGTGGCACCAGCCTCAGTGGGAGCCTACTCTTAATATGGGTTCAGATTTGACCCTACGCTGTCTGGTTGGGTTGTGCTTAGCCCTTCTTCTGAACAATGTCACGTTTTATATTGTTCATGGATGGAGGTCCATTATCTCCTCATAATTCCGAATGTGAAGTGGTCCCATCCTGGGTTCTTGGTTTAACACAGTGTTCCACATCCTCTCCATAATTTCAGGGGCAAGTGGAATGCTCCTTGCCCAATCAGTTGGAGAGTGAGGATGAATGTTCAGATTTCAGACTGGATGAGTTCTGTTCCTTTGGTTGAGTAAGGAGTATATGATCTCTCCGACTTCTTCAGATTTAAGAGAAGGTTTGTCCACTTCAGTGTTGCTTCCTTTCTCATTGTAATTCTGTTGGTTTGGAATACATCACTCTATGGCTATAGGTTGGGATCCAGTCAAAAGTGTATCTATATATAACATTGTGGTCCAATTGCTCTTGCCACCAACATGGGATATAGGGATCAAGACCCCTTAATTCCAACTCCAAGTTGTGGAACCTCGGCTATCTGGTTGGGGCCAGCCTATAATAATTACTCATGTACTATTCTACCCTTGATACCAATATTAAATTCTGGATGAAGAGCATACCTGTTCTGGATGTAGTGCAGTTTCCCCACATGGGTACCACTCTTATCTTGGTACATCCCTGTTCTATACAGATGCTTTCTGTATGGACAATGCCCTCACTGGCCCCTCCACCTTCTCAATGTGAGATTCTAGCTAAAGTGGCAGTAGAGTGTAAGTATGTTTTGAAAGTTAACATTTTCCTAAATTGAAAATGTATTTCCAATAATACTTACCTCCTCTCACACTCTCCCCACTAAGAGCCATTGTTAGTTACTGGGATGGTGTAAGTCTAGAAAAAGTGATTACATTATCTGAGGGAGGTATTTATATACAGTGTCAGGATAGAGGGTGCATTGACGTGGGTGGAGGGTTTGCAAATTATATATTGCCAAGAACATTTAAGTGGGGTATAAAAGAGTGGAGCATGCAAGACCAATGTTTAGATAGGCAAAGCCAGTGTCGAGGAATAGCTAAAGTGTCAGCAGAGGTAAGTATTATTGGAAATACATTTTCAGTTTAGGAAAATGTTAACTTCTACATCCATACCTAACATACTGACATATTCATTGACATGGAAAGTACCAAAATTGTCTTAAAATAGTTCTTCATCAAACATATCAAAGTTTTTGTTTTGTTCATTAAGTAAACCTTCTATGAGATTCAGTAATTCTCACGCTACGTTGAATTATCTACTAAATTATTACGTGAAATATATGCAGATATAATCCAGTTTTAGGTAGAGAACTTATTTAAACATAATATACTATATGTTGTTAGACTAGAGAAGATATAGATCGAAACTGACAGACAGTTTGCCTGTGGGAACTGGGAAAATGGCTGCACAGTGGCCATCTTCTTCATAACAGGAATGCAGGTGAGAACTAGTACAGAAAATGCTGGAGAGAACTCGTTTTTAACCGAAAAACGTGGGGTTTTATATGTTTTGCTGGGTATTCTTATGATACCCTAAATAGCTCTCCAGGTCCAATCTACAAGTAGGCCCTTCATATAATTGGTTCATTTATACTGATTCACTGTTGACTCTTTAAAACAAAACTAGAAACTAACTGGATATTGTCAGCAGCTGTTAATCAGTTGCCTATTTGTGTGTATCTCTCCTTTTTGTTGACCATTCCATTTCTGTAGTTAATGAAGTTAATTAATATAAACTTTCTGTAGCTTTTCTCTCTGCTATGATAGTAGTTGTTTATATAAACAGTTGGTGTCGTAACTTGTCAATGTGTCTCAATCGACTTGTCACATAACAATTCCTTGTTTGGGACAACTGTCTTTATGAAGTTTCTATTATCTGCTCGTTAATGTGCATATCCTTGCTGCAATTCACACGTATGTATGGCTTAGATAGGGAATTTAATTTTCTTTCCTAGCACCACACAGTAATAATTGGAATAATATTTATATAAGCCATTACTGCATTTGTTGTATCCCAGCTGGCCTGAAGAGCTTTGGATTGAGTGAAACTCATCATTGGCGATGGATACAATAAATATAGTGTGGTTGGAATACTGTTATTATTATACACTCTTCTAATTCTTTAAAATCCCTAAGAGACTAGATTAAGAATGTAGTATTTAAAAATTGAATAGGCCTAATACTAATGTTTTATCACAAGTATAATGGGATATTGACATGTAAAATGACACTTCTTTTTTTTACTTCTCCCCCTTTTGTTCTATTTATCATTAATATAAATATTACCATTTGGAGAGTAGGTTTCTGTGTTAGATCTCACACAATTCAAGCTATTACAATGTAATATTTCTTAATTTACATTCATGTAACTTGAGACTTTCCAATGCTCTATTTCTATATTTTTCATAAGCTAAAAAAATCATAATTCTTGTGTAAACGATGTTATTGTTATCCCTTTAAGTTCGTTTTCTTACAAATATCTGGTGTTCCTTTAAGAAGCTTAAGTACAGTGTGAAGCAGGAATTACCAGCAAAATAACAGATGAATATTAGCTGATTGTAAAATGTAGATGCTCAATGCTTTGTACACTATACAGTCAGTGTCTTTAGGGAGCCAACCCTTTTATTATGTATGAAGTGAAGGAGTAAAAAAAAAACAATACGTATAATATTAGATTTTATTACACACATTCATAGAATAATTACAAAAGACAAAGGTTTATTTAAAGCAGTGTTTTAGATGTATATGTTTTATTCAAAAAAGGTTGCTTTTCTACTGATAAAATTTTAATACTCACTTATTGGGAGTTGTGTCTTAGTCTAGGCATATATGTATGCCCATTGCTATGCATTATACATAGAGAATTTAGTTACACAGAAACTATAAATGTTCACTATATTGCCAAACAAATCTCCTTGACAATCTCCAGCTGCAGCTTAAATTTTTACATCTCAAACTAATGCGATCAAATAGTCAATAGTTATAGTAAATCATTGTGAACCATATCAGCTAGTCTCCCACAACAGATATGTTTAAGCTGTAGTTTAAAAGATAGAATCAAGCTCAGTTTGAGCATTGAATTGGCAATTACCATCGATTTATAGCCCATACTGCTTGGTTGTGAATTTTATAGATACTGCAAATAGAGTAGGATAATGTTTTATTATTGAAAAATAAATTGAAAGATAATGACTATAAAAACAGGCAATTAAAGAAATACCTTACTTTATGGTTTAATAAATACAAAAATATTTTAGAAACTAAACTATCTATTAAGGAAAATATCTTATAAATAAAATATAGAGAGAGTTAGTTACTTTAGCTTATAAGTAGCTATTAATAATTTTTCTAGTAATTTTATTCAGTATAACTGGGACGGAAGTAGCTGGGCTTGTCTCAGCATTCCCGTGTTATACTTGCATAAATCTTCAGGAAAAGGGGAAGAGATTGGGAGTTAGAACAATATAAGAACTTTTAAGGTAGGGTGTATAGTTATATTTGATATCTTTTTGTAAGGGTGGAGGTCGGGAGTTTAATTAGTATAAATATTAAGGTGGCTTTATTTCAGTTAATTTCTACTTTAAGAAATTAAAGGGTAACTGCCTTCCCACAACTGCTATAGACAGTAAAAGGCAGTATAAGCTGAAACGTTGTGGGTATAAGCATTCAGCTTCGTATCCTTATTTGATTGATTTTTTTTATGATTTTCCATGACGGCTGACCATATTGACATTGGCGTTTGGATTTTGTCTGATAGATGGGATATCTCCAATGCATTTGGGTGCTATTACCACAGACATTATCCATTATGACAATAAGTTGACAACCAGGACAGATAACGGTATTGCAATATCATGTAGCTATACTCATTATTGTTTTATAGTGGTGATTTAATTGCCTATAAAACAATTAATGTAATTCAATAGTTTGTAAGCTATTTATTTATTTATATATATAACTCGTGGTTACAAAATCCAATCCATACACCATTCTAGTGTAATTCAGTAGTCCTTCCAATCCAGTGTTTACAGACTCCCTATATAGCTACAGGATATAAATATATTAGCTATATATATATTACAAGCATATACATAACGTGTGGTATGTTGATCACCATACATCATAGTGATCAAACATACAGTACCACTACCAGTGATAGCATTGTCGCAATGACATCAGGAGCATTAGCCATCCAATCTGCGTGAAGCCAGTCCAATGGTTGTCATTGTTTCCTGAGAGAGCATCATACACCAAATACGTATTTCATGAAACTAAACTGTTTCAGATATGACAGTATTGCTATTATACATGTTTATGTCAATGATGGATTTAAAAAAATAAAGAAACAAGATAGCTACATTAAAGTGAAAATGCAGTTGCAAAAAAGTAAACAAAGAAGTTTTAGGTTTCAGACCTAAAATAAATAAAAACTTGATAATTTAAAAACTTTAAATAGGGATAGTAAACAAGGGAAACATAAAAAGCTGGAGATACTGTAGACATTATTTCCTCAAGCTACAAATCTCTGTTTTCACTCCATGCTCTTAGCTAGAATTACATTTGGTGGAGTCAAAATAGGGATTTGTAGCTTGAATAAATAATGTCTGCAGCATCTCCAGTCTGTGCATTTGTTTTTATCAATGGCTAGTGGGCTGCAGCCCTTCTGTGAAAATTCATGGCATGCAGCTTTCAACATTTCGTGGAAACACTTTTAGGATTGCCTGTGGCTTTCTGCATTTCCAAACACAGATTCTCTAGAGTCTGATGGCAAGATGAGGTAACCAGCCTTCTCAAGGAACGTCGGCTCCTGTCAGTCAGTATTTTATGCCTACCTGGTCGTTTCTTGGGCTCATTATCACCTGTAGACTTCCATTTCTTCTGTCAACCTGGGAATGTTTAATCATTGCACAATAGCACATACAGACATTTTCCCCAATAACATCCAACTTTCCTTTCCCTCTGAAACTCTCAGCTCTTTCCATGTACTCATCATTCAATATATATACACACACACACACACACACTATCCTACCAAAAGTCATGGGACACACCTCTGATTGCGGGAAAATGGGTGTGATGATGAAATGTGCCAATAGTTTGACCTATAAAGGTGACCAGTAGTTTGCTTGGAAGTCATTTTGAACTTGTATGGTTTAATAAAGTTTTTGTACCAAAGATATGTCTGTGTAATTCTGACATCAGTCTGACTCAGACTCTGAAAAGTTGAAGTGCAAGGTGATGTTCATGTGAAGAATAAAAACCCTTTTGTCCATTGTACAGTTTGAAACTTCCATTCACATGATCTCTACAGCCTCCTAAATCCACATCTAAAGTCGTTTTCAGTATCCCTATACATTATATCTGGTATTATTTCTACTCTAATAGAAACTGTTGGAAAATCAGATGTGTAGAGTAACACAGGAGATATTCATAATTCTGACACCAAATGCATAATATCATATTGAATGGCACTCTGTAGAAAGTTGTGGAATTCAAACACTGATTCCTACCTATGCACATAGGTTCTATTATTTATGGCTATCTGTGACTAGCTGTGATCAGATACAACGTTAAAACAATATTCAACTACATAAAAGTTTCAGAAACATCTCCTTAATTTGACAATAAACAAAACATCAGTGAAAACTAGAATATACAGAAGTTTAGTTTACATACCAGCTCTAGCTGTTGTAACAGCTATTCTTGTTGGTGGACGATAGAGCTGATCAGGAGGAACAGCTGTTATATTGACTTGATACGTTGTGAAGGGCATGAGGTCATCAATGGTGTACTCTCTGTGATGTTCCTCAATAAAGATGTCTATAGGTGGTATTTCAAGCTCTTGTAGCTGTCCTTGACTGTCAAAAAACTCTTTGTGGGCACCATAGGATATCTAAATGAGATTTGTTAGTCACGAAACAAGATTGTTTTTCTCTTGGAAGTTAAAAATGTCTAAGAAAACAAATACTCAAACAACCTTGTACTAGACTTTAGCATTGTTAAGTGCATCTGTCAATAGTCAAACATGTAACTTTTATTTATAAAAAAAATAATATCCAAATTTTTGTTCGCCACAAACTTGTACTGTTGACTAAGAGCTTGCCATATTTCGTAAAGATTCACTTCATAAATATGGAATTATAGTGACCATTACTTCTCCAGTTCTGGACTAGCCTCATGCACATTCAGTTAATATAGACAAATAGCTTCAGATCTTATTCCAACTCTCCTTGCAAGGAGAGTTGGATTTTAAATTTTTTGGTTAAACTTACCTATAAAACAACTATAGGTAACATTTGGGTGAGTAAAATTAAATGATAAACTGATTCATGATTAGCTAGTATCACGAAATTTAATCTAAGTTAGTTTCACGCCTATTCCTGTAACTATAATCATATGATTTCAGCCAAGCAAGTCCAGTTCTTTTCGACTTAAATCAAAGTCTGAATAATAAGATTCTGGGAAGGTGTGTGTTTTATTATTTCATCTTAACTTTCAATAACAGAAAACATTAACACGCTGATAAATATTTTTGTAATACAGTAGCTTTACTTCCTCATATTTAAACAAGATCAAATAAATTTAGTATTCTTTGACAATAAATCAAAGTTTTAACTTTGAACTACTTTTACACCTTTTTAAAAACAACTCTTATGCATTGTGAAGGAATTCAGAACAGTATTCAAAGTATTAAAAAAAAATAAAGATGATAACACATCATTCTGTCTTGCAATCAAATTAGAAAATATGCTTAAAAATGTAACGTTTAGCATTTCTAGATTATTTTGACAGACAATATCCAATACACAAACATTGTTTTTAAACAGTGAATTAAGTTTATCACAGTTTATCTATAGGAAGTTACAATGACATTGCAAAATTACTCTTCCAGAGTGACTACAATGACATCCACTCACAATTTCCCCTCTGACATCTACTAACAATTACCTTTGTGGCTTGTTGAGTAATTACTCTGACGTCTACTAAATTATCCTACTAAAGTGACTACTCTTACATTTACTTTTAATTACCCTAACAGAGTGACTGCTGTAACATCTACTCACAGTTACCCTTCTCGAGTGACTACTCTGACATATGTACCCACAATTCCCTACTAAGGTGCCTACTCTGATATCTACTGACAATTACCCTTCTAGAGTGACTACTTTAACATCTCACAATTACTGCTTTTAAGTAAGTGACTCCTTTATATATATATATATATATATAAATACATATGTTATTCAAATTGTCATGTTTCAAATATCTTAAGAAAAACCTTTATCATGAAATAGTTATTTAAGTACTGAGTTTGTTTTCCATGTTCTTTGGTCTGTATATTTATGGGTATATCTACTCTTCTTTTTTTTGTAACAAATCAAACCATATATAGAGCTGTTTATTAAGTTAAATATTACTGATGTATAATGTTTTATAGGTTATCAGTCATCATTTTTACTAGAAATTAGTTTGGGAGGGAATGAGATACAACATTTGCCCCCCTGCTTTAAAAACGTTTGAAACCAGATATTTTTTAAACTTTTCATGTGCTCTGTACATGGCGTATAACTTGTGTACAATATTAATCATTTGTCCTCCAGCTCCAAGGCCAATGGTCAAGCCTGATCACCTTGGGATCAAGAATAACCAGGAAATTAAAGTGATATTACCCCAAGCCTCGGAAGAGTATGGTTTGATAAGTCACTACTACCTCATAGTTGTCACAGAAGAACAAGCTAGAGAGAACACTGACACATATACAGAGGATGAGGTAAAAAACCTATATTTAGGATCATTACGCATCTAGATGTGAATAGATATAGTTTAAGATGACCACTATGGAGAGTTCCAGAATGAGTTATTGTTAGATTTGAATTTGTAAATAAAAGAAAAATATTACTTTATTTCATGTCGTTATGAGGAGTACAAGAAAATATAGTGATTCATTACATAGATAAAAGGAAAATATTACTTTATCTCCTTTTGTTATGAGGAGTATATGAAAATATAGTGATTCATTACATAGATAAAAGGAAAATATTACTTTATTTCATTTTTTTTATGAGGAGTACAAGAAAGTATAGTGATTCATTACATAGATCAATGCTTCTCAATTGCGTGAATGGTTCACCCAGAAGTTAATTAGATCAGAATCAGAGTGAATGATGGGGTGAATGGCAGTGAGTGAACTGTTGTGAAAAACTTATAGGGTGAATGATATTGGAAAAGGTTGAGAATCACTGACCTAGATAAAAGGAAATATTACTTAGTTTATGTTGTTTTTAGGAATGCAATAAAACATAACTTATTAGATACTTATTTTTGTACAAAAGTTTGTTTCCTTTTCAAATAAAACTGTCTTAGTATTGTAAGGATCTGTATTAAACATCAGGTACTAGATTTTGTTTTATATTGAGTAAAACTCTCATTAGCCCATGATAATATGTTACAGTCATACATGTCATACCTGCAAATGAAATAGGAACTGTTTCTTTTTCTCGTTTTCATAAGGAGTGTAACTATTGGCTGTTGTGTCTTTAATTGTACATGTTTGTTCTTCACACTAACAAAACAGCTGGTACATAAACTAAGTATTAGATAAACCTCATCAAACATATTGATATCTCTAGTTTAAAAATATCTTTGACAATTTCTATTTAATATATATATATATATATATTTTTTTTGCAGCTCATGAAGACATCTTTAGATCAACGTGAGCCTTACATTACTGCTAAGTTCCTAAGACGCAACATGCCCCAAAACTTTCTTCTAGGAGATGGGAAAGTCTATAATGGCTTCCTGAATCGCCGCTTACAGCATGGACAGAAGTACAGGATATTTGTGAGGGCAGTAGTAGATACACCCCTAGAGGTAAGAATAAAATAATACAGTGGATATTTAATAAAATAAGGGTAGATATGCAACTAAAGCTAAGAGGAAAAGAATATTGTAGATGTTTAGTAAAAATAATAGCAGATACACTACTGTAGCTAAGAGGAAAATAATATAATAAATATTTAGTAAAATATTGGTAGATACACCTCTGTAGCTAAGAGGAAAAGAATATTGTAGATATTTAGTAAAATAACTGTACATATACAACTGTATATGGATAATTAGGAAAGTATAGAGTTAACAGTTGTTCAAGTAAATATGTATACACCACTGGAAGTAAGAAGTCTAATTAAATATTGTTACAACAGCGGAAGTCACGTGACACTGGGAGCATGCGCGCTGGAGTTTCTAGAAAGATCATGACTTATCGAGGAACCTCGCGAATGTCCAAGTGTTTGCCAGGCACCCTCTTTTTTAGTATATAAGCCCGGCAAATAAAGGCAGCAAGATATAGATATGCAGATAGCTTGAAGATATAGATAACCAAGTCAAGCGAACAGTAGGCACCATAAGTAAAGTGTGTGAATCACTGTGTGTTATAAAGGTTGTTAAGTTTAAAGTGACTGTGGAAATTCTGTGTATTACAAAGTTGTATCGAGAAAGAATGAACTAGTTTTGATTAAGAAAGGACTTGTATCGCTGAATTTATACCGGAAATTAACAAACGAGCAGATACACAACAAATTGGTGTCAGAGAGTGGGATAGAGAAAAAAAAATGGAAAC
>NW_013668402.1:116119-120862 GCF_000517525.1 Limulus polyphemus | reverse complement strand
CGAATAGTGGGATTGACCGTCACTTTATAACGCCCCCACGGCTAAAAGGGCGAGCATGTTTGGTGGGACGGGGATTCGAACCCACGACCCTCAGATTGCGAGTCGAGCGCCTTATCCACCTGGCCATACCAGGCCTCTAAATAGCTAAACATGTGCTTGTGTAAACAAGGTGCACAGAATTCTACATTAAACCTTTTTTAAGTTGCTCTAGCTAGTGCTTTGAATTTCTTTAAACCTTTGTTGAATAACTATATGAATTGAAAGAACTAAAAGTGAATTTCACTTGTTTTCAGTGGTTTCTTAAATTATTTTCTTCTACTCTGATTGACAAGATGAACTTGATGAACTACTCTAAACACCCATTTATAAAGCAAGAAACACCAATGCTTTCAGTAATCCCAGTTTTTTAACTAAATACTGTTCATTGTCTTCCAGCTTGAAGTAAATAAAATTTTACATCACTGGTAGCATCAAGTATTTACTTATTATGTACCTGTCAGGTAATAAAATAAGATTGTCACAGATACTTAAGGTACAACATATTGTTACGACAGCAGAAGTCACGCAACGCTGGAAGTATGGAGTTTCTAGAAGAATCATGACTGTTCCTGGCAACTCTAGTCTTTTCTAGGCGCCCTCTCTTTTTTTGTATATAAGCCTGGCAAGTAAAGCGGAGATAAAGAGCAGATAGTGAGATATAGAGACAGATAATTAAGTCAAGCAAGCGGTAGTGACCCGAAGTAAAGTGCGTGAATCGTTGTGAATTATAGCGTGTGTTAAGTTAAAGTGACTGTGGAAATTCTGTGTATTGCAAAGTTGTATTGAGAAAGAATAAACTAATTTTATTTAAGAAAGGACTTGTATCGCTGAAGTTTCTCGGAAAAAAAATTTACGGGAAATGATCAAACAAGCAGATACATAACATATTAGTGTCAGATGTGGGATCGATAAAAAGAAGAAAAAAGATGGAAACGAGAAATGCCAAATCAAACTATGACTTAGCAGATTTGATGGCAGCAATACAAGAACAGCAAAAGAAACAAGAAGAGAGACAACAGCAGTGGCAAGAAAACTTTCAACAGTGTCAGCTCAAGCAGCAAAATAAACAAGAGAATTACAGCAGTTGTTGGAGGAAAAAAAAAGAAACAAGAAGAGAGGCTACAGCAGTGGTTGGAGGAGAAAGAAAAGAAACAAGAAGAGAGGCTACAGCAGTGGTTGGAGGAGAAGGAAAATAAACAAGAAGAGAGACTACAGCAGTGGTTGGGGGAGAAAGAAAATAAACAAGAAGAGAGACTGCAGCTGTGGTTGAAGGAGAAAGAAAATAAACAAGAAGAAAGTCTCCAACAGTTGAGAGAAAGCCAGCATACACAAATGGAAAAGATTAGTAAATTTCAAAGTGAATTAAATACATTAAAGGACGATTTACTGTCCTTTACACAGGGAGGATATATTAACCATGGACCTAATCAGCCCCAGACAACAGGAAGCCCCTTCCAAATCCCACAGCTAAATCCTAATACAGACATCTTCAGTCCTGTTAGAAGTCACATCCCAGATATGAATGTCAGTAATAGGAGTGATCCAGTAGGAAGGAAGCCACAGGAATTCGATGGGAAAGCACCATGGGAAGCATACAGAGCACAATTTGAGCTACTGGCAGAAATGAATGGATGAACAGAGGAGCAGAAAGCAGTGTACCTGGCAACGAGCCTGAAGGGACAACCACTGGAAATACTTGAACAGTTGTCAGCAGATGATAGGCACAACTATAGAGCACTGGTAGCTGCTCTAGAACTCAGGTATGGAACTCAAAATCAGTCTGAAGTTTACAGGGCTAGGTTTAGGACAAGAGTCCATGCTAAAGGGGAGAGCCTGCAAGAGCTGGCACAGGATTTGGAAAGTATGGCACACAAGGCCTACCCAAATGCACCACCCGATGTCCTCAAGCTGTTACTGAGGGATCAGTTTGTAGACGTCTTGGACAGTCCACAACTGAAGATACAAGTAAAGCAAGCACATTCCTCTACTATACAAGATGCAATGGCCAGAGCTCTTGAATTCGAATCCTATGTTAAGTCCAGCAAAGAGGTACCAAGGTTGGTACAGTCATCAGGATTCAAGGGCAGCTTTCAGAGAAGTTTGAGAGACTTTGCTGGTGCTGTAACAATCCTGGGCACAAGAGAGCTCAATGCCGGCAACTTCAACACAGGAAATATGCCACAGCAGGAAAGGCTGCTACCCAGAAAGTTGTTGGAACTGTGGAGAAGAAGGATATATGAGGAACCAGTGTAAGAAGAATACTACCAATAAGTCAGCCTCGGGGAAATCAGTAGTGGTTGATTTTGAGGGACGCCTATCAACCCCCATTGTGAAAATCCCAACAGCTAAGTTTAAAATGGCAAGCACACACAGTGTCTATGTGACAGGAAAGCTGGATGGCCAAAACTGCAACTTTGTCATAGATTCTACATCTCAGCAAACCCTTGTGAGTATCAAGATGCTAGATCACAAAGGAGTACCAGAAGCCATACAGAAGCTCTGTGGTGTGACAGGACATTATGCAAGGTTGTGGGGACCAGTGTGGGTAACTATTGAGCTCATGGGCATAAAGTACAGACACGGAGTATATTTGGCTTACATTGAAGACCCATGCATATTAGGGTTGGACTACTTACTACCGAGAAAGTGTGTAGTTAATTTTGACAAAATGACATTTGGGAACAACAAAGGCCAAATTCTGGTTAGTTTTAAAAGAGATGTTGGACTAACCAGGTGTCATCAAGCTGAAGTTAAAGTGACTGAAGGAGTTAATGATGATGAAGTGGCACCAGGTATAGATATTAAAGCAGAACAGGAGAAAGACCAAGATTTGAAGCCAGTAATTGATTTTCTACAAGTAAGTGTTTTGCACCCTGCTTGGGAGATGGTGTTTAGCTTAAGCCCTGTGACAAAGAATTATTGGGCACAATGGGACCAGTTAAGCTTGAAGATGGTATTCTTGTCCGGAGATGGGAAACTGCAAATGGGAAAGTGATGACCTGGCAAACAGTTATACCGAGAAACTTACGAGAAGTTATGCTGCGTCATTCCCACGATAGTTTAACAGGAGAACATTGAGTCACCTACGGCAGAGATTATACTGGATAGGTATGAGGCAAGATGTGGAAGAATGGTGCAGGACCTGCAGTATATGTTGTGCTAAAAGGGGACCCAAGCATAAGGGACGTGCTCCAATGAAGTTATATCAAGTTGGTGCATCAATGGAAAGAGTGGACATTGACATTGCTGGTCCATTGCCCCAAACTCATGCTGGAAACAGGTACATTTGTGTAGTGATGGATTATTTCACCAAATGGCCTGAGGCATATGCAATACCAAATTAGGAAGCTGCAACTGTAGCTTCGGCTATTAGTGATTTCTTCTTCAGGTTTGGTATGCCATATGAACTGCATTCAGATCAAGACTGTAACTTTGAATCAGCTGTGTTCCATGAATGCTGCAAGTTGTTTGGCAAACAGAAGATCAGGACAACGCCACTTCACCCACAGTCTGATGGAATGATAGAAAATACAATTGGACTCTTGGACAGGAATTGGCAAAGTTTTGTAGTAGATGCCAAGATGACTGGAATGTTTTACTTCCTCCACTGTTGATAGCCTATAGAACAGCAGAGCATGAAGCACTGGATACACTCCAGAAAAGTTGACATTTGGTCGCGAACTTCGGTTGCCAGTGGATCTGATAACAGGACGCCCACTTTAAGAAGAGTTGACTGAAAAATGTGTCAGAGTTCGTGAAAGTGTTATCTAAAAGGATGAATGATATTCACCACCAAGTTCATTCAAACTTGAAAACGTCTGCTGATTCCATGAAGCTATGTTATGATGAAAGATCTAATGAAGTCATCTTTGTACCAGGAGAGAAGGTGTGGTTGTATAATACCAGGAAGACCAAAGGGAAGTCTCCTAAGTTGTCTTCTCCATGGGAAGGCCCATATGACATAGTGGATCGTCTCTCAGACGTGACTTTCCGAATAAAATGTGGTCGGCAAGGTAAGCCAAAGGTGGTGCATGGCAACATGCTGTGGGGTTATCATGGTCCAGGACATTTCAATTGGAACCAAGTGAACAACAGAACAAATGGTGATACTGAATATGTGTTACCTGAAAAAGCCCCTGTCGAAGAAGTAACTCTACCCGGTTTTGGGAAGGGAAACAGTGAAGCCCTTAATGAAGTTACTACGACTGATATGACTGTTGCCGTTAGTGGGACATTTTCTGATGGAGCAGATGAACCCCACGTGAAGCAGAAGCCAACGAAATGGAGACCAGTATGGAAGAAGATACGTCCCGTAAAATTAAGAGACTGTTGAATTTTAATTTTGTAAATTCTGTACTTTTAATTAAGTTGTTGTTAATTATCTATTGGTTAAATGTAAGTGGCTATTGTTCGAGATGCACAATACTAAGGAAGGGGCAGTGTTACGACAGCGTAAGTCACATGACGCTGGTAACTCCTGATGAGATTCTAGAAGGATCGGGGAACCTCTCGAACGTCCCAGCGTTTTCTAGACGCCCTCTATTTCAGTATATAAGCCGGTAGATAAATTGATAAAAATAGATAATCGAGTCAATCCGTAAGTAAAGTGTGTAAATCGTTGTGAATTATAGCATGTGTTTAAGTTAAAGTGGCTGTGGAAATTCTGTGTATTGCAAAGTTGTATTGATTAAGAATAAACCAGTT
>NW_013668402.1:115025-116109 GCF_000517525.1 Limulus polyphemus | reverse complement strand
GTCTGAAAATGTGTGAAAGTTTCTGAAAGTGTTATCCGAAAGGATGAATGATATTCACCATGAAGTGTATTCAAACTTGAAAATGTCTGCTGATTCCATGAAGCTATGTTATGATAAGAGATCTACTGAAGTCAGCTTTGTACCAGGAGACAAGGTGTGGTTGTATAATCCCAGGAAGACCAAAGGGGAGTCTCCTAAGTAGTCTTCTCCATGGGAAGGCCCATATGACATAGTGAATCGTCTTTCAGACGTGACTTTCCAAATAAAATGTGGTCGGCGAGGTAAACCAAAGGTGGTGCATGCCAACAGGCTTTGGCGTTATCAAATGATGCAGCTGAAGATGTGTCACCTGAAAAAACCACTGTCGAAGAAGAAACTCTACCTGGTTTTGAGAAGGAAAACAGTGAAGCCGTTAATGAAGTTACTACCACTGATATGACTGCTACTGATAATGGGACATTTTCTGATGGAGCAGATGAACCCCACATGAAGTAGAATCCAATGAGACGGAGACTAGTATACTAAAGAAGAAACATCCTGTAAAATTAAGAGACTTTGTTGTATTTTAATTTTGTGTTTGTAAATTCTGTACATTTACTTAAGTTATTGTTAATTATCTATTGGTTTAATGTAAGTGGCTATTATTCGGGACAAACAATACCAAGGAAGGGGCAGTGTTATGACAGTGGAAGTCACGCGATGCTGGGAGCATGCGAGCTGGAGTTTCTAGCAGGATCATGACTTATCGAGGAACCTCGTGAATGTTCGAGTGGCTATTGTTCGGGACAAACAATACTAAGGAAGGGGCAGTGTTACGACAGCGGAAGTCACGCGATGGTGGGAGCATGCGAGCTGGAGTTACTCGAAGGATCATGACTTATTGAGGAACCTCGTGAATGTCCGAGTGCTTGCCAGGCGCCCTCTTTTTTAGTATATAAGCCTGGCAAATAAAGCCAGTGAGATATAGATATGCAGATAGATTAAATATAGAGATAATTGAGTCAAGCGAACAGTAGGCACCGTAAATAAAGTGTGTGAATCAATGTGTGTTATAAAGGTTGTTAAGTTTAAAGTGACTGTGGAA
>NW_013668402.1:100900-114435 GCF_000517525.1 Limulus polyphemus | reverse complement strand
GTTGTATCGAGAAAGAATGAACTAGTTTTGATTAAGAAAGGACTGTATCGCTGAAGTTCCTCGGAAAGAATTTATACCGGAAATTAACAAACAAGCAGATACGCAACAATATACACTACTAGAGGTAAGAAAACTTAGTATACATTGCTGGAATTAAGAAATCTTACTTACTTAGTATACATCACTAGAGGTAAGAAAACTTACTTGTATACATCGCTAGTGGTATGAAAACTTATTTAGTATACATTGCTGGAATTAAGAAATCTTACTTAGTATAGATCACTAGAGGTAAGAAAACTTACTTGTATACATCGCTAGTGGTATGAAAACTTATTTAGTATACATTGCTGGAGGTAAGAAACTTAGTATACACTGCTGGAGTTAAGAAAACTTACTTAGTATACACAGCTGAAGGTAAGGAAACTTACTTAGTATACATTGCTACAGGTAAGAAAACTGGAGATAAGTAACTTACTTTATATACACTGCTGGAGGTAAGAAAACTCACTTTATATACACTGCTGGAAGTAAGAAAACTCACTTTATATACACTGCTGGAGGTAAGAAAACTTGCTTTATATACACTGCTCGAGGTAAGAAAACTTACTTAGTATACATCGCTACAGGTAAGAAAACTGGAGGTAAATAACTTACTTTATATACACTGCTGGAGGTAAGAAAACTTACTTAGTATACATTGCTACAGGTAAGAAAACTTACTTAGTATACACTGCTGGAGGTAAGTAACTTACTTTATATATACACTGCTGGAGGTAAGAAAACTTAGTATATGTTACTTGAATTAAAAAATCTTACTTAGTATACACCATTTGAACTAAGAAAACTTACTTAGTATACACTACTGGAGATAAGAAAATTTACTTAGTATACACTACTGGAGATAAGAAAACTTACTTAGTATACACTGCTGGAGGTAAGAAAACTTACTTAGTATACACTGCTGTAGGTAAGAAAACATACTTAGTATACACTGCTGGAATTAAAAAAACTTACTTAGTATACACTGCCGGAGGTAAGAAAACTTACTTAATATACACTGCTATAGGTAAGTAATCTTACTTAGTATACATCGCTGGAGATAAGAAATCTTACTTAGTATACATCGCTGGAGATAAGAAATCTTATTTAGTATACATCGCTGGAGATAAGAGATCTCATTTAGTATACACTGCCTGAAATAAGAGATCTTACTTAGTATACACTGCTGGAAATAAGAGATCTCATTTAGTATACACTGCCTGAAATAAGAGATCTTACTTAGTATACACTGCGGGAGGTAAGAAAACTTACTTAGTATATTCTGCTGGAGGTAAGAAAACCTACTTGTGGATACTTACCAAAAAAGGTAATAAAAAGAAACTATAAAACTTATTGTATTGTGCCTCATTTAAAAGTGCAATATTTTCTTAATCTAAGAACATGAAATAAATGCTTAAACAAGCCTTTGAAAAAAAACAATCTTTTGCTTCAAAATTGGAATTAATGCTTTCATGAGATTTCCAGCTAAAGATAATATTACTTAATTTACGAAATATAATAAAGAAGTAACTATGCCCAGAATTGTTTAGTCATCTTGTTATCTTTCATAAATGTGACTTAACTTAATTTTTTTTTGAACTATATTGTCTTCAAATATATTCTAAATTTCATTATATTCATCTCACCAGTTTTTGTTTTAAGTGATTGTTGTAGTGACAAACTTATCCTTTTATAAACAAGAATGGGTGCTGTATAACACAAAAATATATGATTTTTTTTTATGTTTTCCAGAATCTCTATACCAGCAGTCCTCTGTCAGATGCTTTGAGTCTAGATATGAATGGTGGTTCTTTAGATTCGGAAAATGCCAAGACCACTGAAATTAATAAGGCACATGATGATGAAGTTAATAAGGTTTACAGCAATCAACAGTCTGGAATATTTTGGATCATTGGCCCAATAGTCGCTTGTGTGTTGATCATAACTTGTGTCATTATTGTCTTTATTATGAAAAGGTATGATCATAAGTCTTGTGCATGCATAGAGATAAAACATCAGAATGAGTCTATAGGACAGAAAGAACTTATTTATAATTATGTTGTTTAGATCTAATGTCAAAATTCAATGTTTAACATAATTATGCAAAGATATACTAAGATAAAAAGATACCAAGGACTTGATTAGTATCAGGGATTTCTCATTAAGAATGCTGATAATATGATTGGTAGTGGTTTAGCTGCATGAGACAGAGCAATAACAGATGTCCAAGGAATCGGTCTGGCAGGATTGGGTAACCCATTAAACCTCCTTCATGATATGGATAGGGTTGTAATTATTCCCCTTAAAGAAGAAGCCACAGTTTCCAAACTCCAAAGAACCTCTAAGACATTGAAATCTGACTTGCTTTCAAACTTCTCAACAGGCAGGAATGGTGGTTTGATTGATGAGACGTAAATCAATGAATTTTCCATGGGGCTAGAGGTAGAATGAACTCTTAAAGTTTGAGGTGAAGAGGAGGGAGACTTGGTGTCTCTTCCAAGTAGATCCATCATCGTGCACGTTAGCATAGACTGCTTCAAACTTGCTACATCAGCTTTGTTAACTTCCATAGTAACAGTTACTTTCTGTTACAAGTTAGATTAACTTATACTTAACTGAACTTAAATTTTTGCTGAATTAACAATTGACAATGTACTGAAAACCAATCCACTGAAAGTCAAAACTCAATTACCCTATATGAAAGGGTCCCTGTTTGGGCACCAATGTAATGAACTGAAACAAAACACTGCTACAACCAGGGTCAAACAAAAAAAAATTAATAAACTTTAATAACAACATAAATCCTAAATAAAACTATCAAAACAAAGTTAGTAAATCTGTGCCTGGCCAGGACTTAATACAATTGTTAATAAACAATACACCATAAATATCCATGTTATTAATTTCAATAAACAGTGGAATTAGGATAAAGAACCAGAAGAAGAAAAAACTTAATTCTGAAAAAATACAATATTCCAGAATTAAACAACTTCAAGATCAATACAGTATCAAGTAACAATCAGTAATAATTCATTCTAACTATATATTGTGAGCTTTCTTCCTAATTCATAACCACCATGTGCTCAGTCACAGTGAGGAGAAAAAAGAGAACAATGCTCCTTCCATGCCTATTCAATTTTAGCTTTATCCATCCTTTTCATGGTTTTCTTCTTCATCTACTTATTCAACAGATATATATGTCTTTAACCTTGTTTTTTGCTGTTGTTTGAAGATTAGATTGAAGCCTTTTTGAAGATTTCCCTCATGGTGTTCTGATTAAGAATCTTAGGGGTATATTTTAAAACTTGTGCCATACTTAGAAAGTTGGTTAAATTATAATAGTTGTAGGATATTCTTTGCTTTGTGCGTGTTATTGTGTTTTCTTAGGTGTGTTATTTAAGTAAAATATATTTAGTGTACTGATACTATCAGTGAGGTTGTTAAAGTTTAATACATTGTTTTTTGTTCAACTCTGATTGTAGTGGCATTTTGTTTTACTCCATTACATTTTAGTGTCATAAAAATACCCAGGATTGGATTAGTAGAAGAGATTTCTCATTACAGATTTGGAGGACTTGATTAGTAGTAGTGAAGTATCATAAAGGATACTAAGGATTTGATTGGTGGCAGAAATATCTTATCAACAATACTGAGGATTTCATTGGTGGTAATGAAGTGTCATAAAGGATACTAAGGATTTGATTGGTAGCAGGAATATCTTATTAACAATGCTGAGGATTTCATTGGTAGTAGTGAAGTGTCATAAAGGATATTAAGGATTTGATTGGTAGCAGGAATATCTTATTAACAATGCTGATGATTTGATTTTTAGTAGTAATATGTCATAAAGATACAAAGATTTGAATGGTACTGCTACTGATGGTTTCAGAAATAATATAGTGATTAAAAAAAATATTTAAAACAATACTAACATGACTACATTATTCCATTTAAACCAATTTGTATATTTGTGAGTTGTTTATCCTATTGAAAGATGATTTCTGTTGATTTTTTTAACCATTTCACACTTTAACAAAGAATAAATCAAGATATTCTTTGTTTTTTTAGTAGAATCTGTACACAGGAGTTTTCAAATGGACATAACTTAATTGAACTTAACTTTACATCTCAAAGATATATGTCAGTCTGTTATGGTGATTAAAATAATCTCTTACTCAGCTTTAGAAAAACTTGCCATGCAAGTCAACCTAAACCAAGCTGTCAATGTAATGTTTATCACTCCCTGATGTCAGTCTAAAAAAAACATAGAATTTCTCTCTTCATACTATCAAATGAAAACTTCAAAATCCATAGTTTCTCACTTCATGCTGTCAACTGTAAACATAAAAAACCATAGCATTTCTCACATTATTCTGAACATGTTGTTTTGAACTATGTCAAGTAGCAGTATAAAGACCCCTGACATGTTACCAAGCAGAAAATTTACAGACACACCCCCTATTTTTCTACTATGTTTCTAACATTTGTACCTGTGCTTCTAAATTTCATAATTTATTTAGAGAATATCAACTAAAGTAAAGAAATTTATATACATATCAGGTTTTGTCAGAGAGTTTCTTGGAATATTTATAAGTGCTTTTGATTGCATTTTTCTCCACATAACAATTTTTACAAATCATGAAAAAGTAAAATGCTGTCAGGTATACAGCTCAACTCAGTAGTGTGATCTTTTTTGAAGGATTTTTCATAAATAAATGTGTATGTTAAGAAACCCCAAACATCCAAGCTGTGATATAACCTCACTAATCTTTACAAAGATTGTTGAAAGCTTCATTATTAGAATGTACACTGATACTAAACATCATAATAGATATGTTAAATACTAAGCTATGTATTTTAATCTTTGTGTTTTTTTTTCAAGAAGTTGCACTTTTATAGTTGTTTTTAGATTGTGTGTGTTTCCTTTCACTCATTAATATCTGGTCATTATTAACTGGAAAACATTGTTGTATTAATTGGTTGTCTTCGACCTTTATACTAAATGCATGTTTCATTTAATTCCAACAGGCGTAGACAGTTAAGTAAAACACCAGGTGGTGAAACAACAACAAAACTCCTCGTCAATCCTTCAGACAGAGAGTTTACTACCCACCCAATGGACCCTGTCGAGTTGCGAAGGCTGAATTACCAAACCCCAGCCATGATGAATCATCCTCCCATCCCATTGACAGAGTTGGCCAATCACATTGAAATGTTAAAATTAAATGAAAATCTGAAATTTTCACAAGAATATGAGGTTTGTGAAGAATTTATCTTGCTTTTCACACCTAGACAAACGTATTGATAGTAAATTTTTTATCAGTATCTCATAATTTCAACATTGTTCATTCTGAAATCTGTGAAAAGAGTTTAAATATCTTCATGTAAAACTTTGCCTTCCCTGCCTTCTTTAAAACAGTTAATTAAATGGTTGTAAAGATTCTTTGGAACTCCTACAGTAAAGGTTTCTTTCAAGAATGCATTGGAATTAGATAACTTGTGAAAACATTTCTTACTCCTGACTTTTTGAATAAAAAACATATACACATGTATATATTATCAGCATCATAAGCTACATTTTGAGTGAATAGATTTCTTTATGAGATGCTTAACATGTAAACATAATGTGATCACCATGATGGAGACATTTCTAACTACATCATCTCAGTTCAGGGCATGTAAACATAATGTGATCACCATAATAGAAACATTTCTGACTGTCATCTCAGTTCAGGGCATGTAAACATAATGCAATCCCCACAATGGAGATATTTCTGACTATGTCATCTCAGTTCAAGGCTCAACATATTTTGTGTTTTGAGATACAACTGATTTTGCTCAAGAGTAAATCAGGTAGGTTTACTTCAGAATGGAAGATTCAGCAAGATATGTTAGAAAATTTGTAAACATACAGGCCAGACACAAGTGTACAAGACAATGAGGAAATGGTCATTAGATTATGTAAATTTGTTGATTGCATTAAAGTTTTGTGTGTGTTGCTACTTTACAAAAAAAATTCGATTATTTGGTGAGTGGGACAAATAGATAACAAATGGCTTTTAATTATAATAAATTCAAGGTAATGTATTTGGGATATCAAAAATTGAATTATGAGTATAATTTTGATGTGAATAACCTTAACAGTGTTATGGAAGAAAAAGGATCTTGGTGTTCTGGTTGATCAGTTTCTTAAAACCATCAAAGCAATGTGTTGTTGCTAGTGGCATGCCAATAGGATTTTAGGTTGTCTACAGAGATATTGAATAAAAGTCTAAAAAGCTTATAATGTCATTGTATAGACCCCATTTGGAGTATTGTGTTCAGTCTTGGACACTTTCATAGCAAAGACATTAAATTGTTGGAAAGGATTCAGAAGAGAGCTACTAGAATAATACCTGGGATGGAAAGATTGTCATACAAGAATAGATTAAAACCTCTGAAATTGTTTTCTCTTGATAAAAAAAGTTAAAAAGGATCTGATTGAGGGGTTTAAGATTGTTTAAGGTGTAGTTAATTTAAGAGAGTTTAAGGGAAAGATTGATGAATATTTGACTGATAATGGCTGGCTTCGAGTTTTTAGTGTTTAGTTTTATTTAGTAGATGGGATTGCCTAGATTGCCCAAAGATCCCTTGTTGTCCTTAAATGTTATGTTAACTCAAAACAAACAAAACTGTGAGTACAGCACCTTTGGATGATGAACAGTTGCCTTCACTGGTGAGGTATGCAGGTCAGACTGGCTTTATTCCAGGTTGACCACCTCACTTGAAGTTCTCTTCCAGACTGGCTAAGTCTCACATTACTTAGTTGAATACATAACATTTGGTTACCCAGAGCAGTTAGCACTACCCAAGTGACTAGTCATTTTCATATAAAAATAAGGGACATTGTAAACTTGAGATATAACCTGACCAACCCTTGGAGAAATTGACTGATGACTTTCATAAACAAAGTACACCTTTACAGCCATTTTCTCCATGGAAGGACCAGGTGCTATCTTTGGAGCATAACACAGAATGATAACAAAAACAAATTATGAACTTTATTGACTGCATGTTATGTAACATATCAAAATAATTAATACATTCTATAAACAACTTATTAAATTAAAAAGCTAGAAAGCACATGAATATATGCATGCCACTCATTTGATGCAGATCTTAAGATAAGTGCAATAATACAGAATCAGGGAAACACAGTACATCAAGAAAGAAATGTATTATATTCCATTATTCTGCAGTGTGCACCCAGTAACAAAGGATTCATGGGTACAACGTGCTAATCAAACCAAGGATCAGAAGCTAATCAAGAAGGATTAACTATTACTATAAATATTAAAATATGATTCAGTGATTTGTTTTAAGTTTGAATAGCCACGTCTATTATACTGACTGTTTTGACTACATTTAGTCCATAGAACCTGGGCAGCAGTTTACTTGGGAGAATTCCAACTTGGAAGTTAACAAACCCAAGAATCGGTATGCTAATGTTATTGCTTATGATCACAGTCGAGTGGTGCTACAGCCTCTACAAGATATTCCAGGCTCAAACTACATCAATGCTAATTACTGTGATGGTTACAGAAAGCATAATGCTTACATTGCTACTCAGGGACCTCTACCAGAAACATTTGGAGACTTCTGGAGGATGGCTTGGGAACAGCGTTCAGTCTCTATTATCATGATGACAAAATTGGAAGAAAGAACCAGAATTAAAGTAAGTCTTTTTTTTATCAGTTAGTTCTACATTATAATCTAGCAAGTTTATTTGTAAACATTACTACTTTTTTACAATTTAAAAGAACATTTACAATCTGTGTGTGTGTTGTCATTTGATAATTTGGATCTGATCATGGTATCTAACTTGAGATACGTAGAATGTCTGTTTGATTTAGTTTTTCTGCAGAAACCTGGTATTCGTAGAATATACTGTACTTGAAAATTTAATCAGGTTCAAAGAGTAAAACAAAATTAAATTGACAAGGTATCATCTGTTTAGTTCTTTCTTGTTTGACCTTTTACTCATAGTGTGACCAGTACTGGCCCAGTAGAGGTACAGATACTTATGGAGTAATGCATGTCACTTTGACAGATGTACAGGAATTGGCAACATACTGCATACGCACCTTTACATTACAGAGGGTAAGTCATGATTAACTTTCAACCTATTTTTAACAAAATACAGAATTATCTTAACAGTAAGCCATGTTATGCAGAAGAGGTCTGAAAAATCATCTGTTGTGTCAATAAAGCACTAGAAAAACATTAATTAGTTTGATTTTCAATAATATATCATGTTCTTCTCTCCTTTCCATTAGATGGGGCTTTCAGAGAGGCGAGAGATACGACAGTTTCAGTTTACAGCATGGCCAGATCATGGAGTACCAGATCATCCCACACCTTTCTTGATCTTTCTGAGACGAATCCGGTCCATGAATCCCCCAGATGCTGGGCCTATCATTGTGCATTGCAGGTAACACTCAAATATCTTTATGACCATCTCATTTTACTAGTGCTACCTTGTGTCATTCTTTAAAATGTTTGAAGAGCTGTAAAGTGCATGTCTTAGTGAAATTTAAGAGGATAATTTTTGTGAAAAAAATTCCATAACTTAAAATATTCAGAGTGATAAAGTGCTTTGTGAGCCAATGAAAATATTGTAAATGTTTTGCTGCTGCCTTCACCAGAAGAAACTTTTATAAGTTAAAAATATATATAAATATGATATTATTTAAATCAGAAAAAACAATATTAATGCTATCAATAAGTTTGTTGAAAATAATTAGAAAATTTTTATGAGATACAAGAAAAAGAACTTGTGCCCATTGTTGATTGAGTTAGGTGTTATATTTCAAAGTAAAACACTGGTTCTTTAATCATGATTGTTAAGTTGCTTGATGTGTGATATTTACATTGTAGTGCTGGAGTCGGAAGAACTGGCTGCTTTGTGGTCATTGATTCCATGTTGGAGAGGCTCAAGCACGAAAACACAGTTGACATTTATGGCCACGTGACATGCTTGAGAGCCCAGAGGAACTACATGGTACAGACAGAAGATCAATACATTTTCATCTATGATGCTGTTTTAGATGCTGTTCTCTCTGGAAATACTGAAGTTCCTGCCCAAAATCTTTATTCCCACATACAGCAGCTAATGGAGGTTGTGCCAGGAGATAACAGTACAGGCATGGAAATAGAATTTAAGGTGTGGTTTTCTGTGAAGCCATAGTTTGTTTAGAAATTCAAAAATTATCAGAAATTATTTAAAGATACTTGAATCATTCAGTGCAGTTGTTTTTAGGTAGAAAAAAAGGTTATTTCTGTGCCCTTTCAGTCCACAGAATTAATTGCACTGAGTTATGGTTTATGATTTATTAACTGTAATGTTTCTAATCATTAATATCTTTAACTATAGTAATAATTATAATCAATGAACAAAATACGTCTTTATGCACAGCTTGTCTCTATTCTAATCTTTACTTCCACGATATATAATTGCTGCCTACACTGAACTGTAGCTTGTAACGACAGTTTAGTTTAAAATCAGCTGCTTGTGACACTGTATATGATTTTAGTATAAGTTTTATCACGGCAATGAGCTTTGTTTTGTCTTCTTTAATAATATGAATATTATTTTGTCCATTCTTTATTATTCCTTTCAGAGATTAACAAGCATAAAGACAGCCTCTGCTAAGTTTATTAGTGCCAATCTTCCCGTCAACAAGTTCAAAAATAGATTAATGAATATCTTGCCTTGTAAGTAATATCCACTCAAAGTTTATCAAGTTTTGTTTGTGTGTAATCACAATGAGAAACTGAGCCAGACTTCAAGTTTAAAAAAATAAAAGCTTTCTAAAGTAATTTTGTATCCTAACCTTATTGTTAATTTTGAAAGAATCTTTCATATAATGGTGATTGAACTTCCAAGAATAATTAATTTTCTATATATAAAAAAACATGATTAAGAAATTTTAAAGTTCATTTTCAGTTAGAGAGGTTTACTATAACTGTCTCTTTATACTAAATTACTCTTAAAAATGATAAACATTGTCTATTTTAAATCTCTAAGATAGGATGTCATAAAAGATTTTTTTGTTAATTATTGAATGTTTCAGCTAAAAATGTAGAAGCACTATGTTGTTGTGAAGCAAAACTATGTTAATAGATAGTAGCTCCTTTTTGTGGCAGTGTTAAAGCTTCATCTTTTTTTTTATTTGATTCAATTCTGAGAAGTTGAGACCATGAAAAAAGCAATTGAAAAAAACTGAGTTAATGTTTATTGATTCTCAACAGATGAAGCCACACGAGTTTGTCTCCAGCCAATTCGTGGAGTTGATGGATCAGATTATATCAATGCCAGCTTTATTGATGTAAGTTTCTTTACTACATCAGTTCATACATTCAGTTATGAAGTGCCAATTTCATGGCATATCGGCTCTTTTATGGTGTTCAAGTGTCATTACAGTTTTATCAGTTATTAATTTGATTGAGATAAGTAGTGTTTAGAAAAAATGAACTAGAAAATCTAGTTCAAACAGCATATATTGTGTTCATTTTCTCACAGTAGCCAAATGTAATTACGGTGGGTGTCAGATTTTGAAAATAATAATTATATACATAGATATATGTGTGTGTGTGTGTTTATAAGTGTTTTTTGTTGTTTTTTTGTCAGTTGTCGAAATAAATGGCTTTTACTTATATTTCTTAATAGTATAAATATATACTATGTTGTCGTTGGGCTTAGGATTCTTCTACACTAGGTGTCTGTGACTTGTTAGCAATAAATTCAACGATGAATAAACAGCACACACTTCACTTGTTTTGAAATAAAATATATATGTATATATACATATATTTCGAACAAGTTAAATATATGTACAATAAAGTCTTCACACTATAGATAATACAGGCATATCATAAACACTATTTATATATAGTTCTCTTTTTCTTGTCAAAAAGCCACTTAGACCTATTCAATTACTTTAGAATTTTGGTTAACAAGTCAAACTATCTTCACTATACTACTATCATACTAGTATTTTTTGTGTGATTCACCTACAGTTGTGGTGCAAATTACCATAATTTGTTTGGTCTTCTTTCTTCTGAAGATCCTCTGTTTCTTTTGTCAAAGTGTACCCAGACTGATTCAATTACTGTAGAACCACACTTTGACGGAATAAAATTATCTTTCTTATCTTTTTTTATACTGTTAGTTTCACTCTAACATATTAAACGTTAGGCCTATCACTTTTACGTTACTTCACTTCACACCAACTATATTCTCTTTATCTTTCTTATCTTTTTTTATACTGTTAGTTTCACTCTAACATATTAAACGTTAGGCCTATCACTTTTACGTTACTTCACTTCACACCAACTATATTCTCTTTGCTTTTATCTGTCTAATACTGTCTGTCTGCAGCTTCCTGCTCGCCTCACTCTATTTATATCTTTATTACTTAGTCGTCTGGCCACTTTCTATATTCTTGACACCAATCAGTTATTAACAAAACCTTCTACAATCGTCATCTTTTAACTCTTATTATAATAACACTTAAAAATAATAAAGTATTTCACTCACAAATATAAATTAATCACTAATATTTAAACCAAACAGTCTTTTATGTCATGACAGGGTTTTTTATCATCTTTCTTTGTTTTCTTTTTAAAGCTCATTGTAATCAGCATTAGATTGTCTATCCTCCAATGTGTTGATATATTTCAGTATATATAAAATCATTCCATAAATGAACTGATCACTTTGACGATGATTTTTGAGCACATGTAAATGTTTTTTAAACCATAGTTATGAAATACTCTCTCAGGTGTTCAGACTTTGTATCCCTGTTGCAACTAATCGGTGCTTTTAGAAGACAGACAGAAGAATTAATAGCATAAATTTAACCAAGATTGAAGTATTTCTGTGTCTAATATGACAACTTTTACTCAACATTTACATTCATTATATTCCATGTTTAGTTCAAATTAAAAATATATCAAAATAAAGAAACCAAATGCTAGTAGTTTGTGATCTAGACAAATGTTGTTTTTTTATCCCCTAAAATATAGAGCTATAAAAAGTACTTAATTCTTTCTACATTAAATCCAAGGTAGGTTTTATAAGCATTGCTTCAATTTCTTGCTGTATATATTCATATTTTGTAGGATAAGATTATTTTTTGTGATGTCTGTAAATTTCTTAAAAATATTAGTTTTTCAAAAATGTATGCTTTTTCACTCTAGGGTTACAAGTATCAAAATGCTTACATTGCCACTCAGGGTCCACTACCAGAAACAACTGAAGATTTCTGGAGGATGTTGTGGGAGCACAACTCAAACATTGTTGTTATGTTGACCAAACTGAAAGAAGTTGGTCGGGTAAGATAGTATTAGATATCCATTTCGTTTGTGCAGTTTCAAATAATCCTGGCTAGATAGGTGATTGTAGTTCTTCATGATCTATGAACGTGCTTTAATTGTACATTGAATGGAAACCCTCTTATTCTATTTATTAGTCAAATATTGTAACCTGTCAAATAAAGAATATAGTGTTTAAGAATGCAGTAAGCCTAATATTATTGTTTTACGACCTATAAATTAATTGCAAGCCTTTTTAATCTATGTAGATAATTTAATTAAAAATTATAACTTGTATTTTGAGAACAGGCCTCACTTATTCTTCTGCTTAAGGCTCATTACTTTGTGAAAATGTTAGAATTTACCCTTTGTATAACTTCACTATATTCCAGGAAAAGTGTCATCAGTATTGGCCAAGTGAGCGATCGCAGAGGTACCTGTATTATGTGGTTGACCCTATCACAGAATACAACATGCCACAATATATCTTGAGAGAGTTTAAAGTCACAGATGCTCGGGTAAGGATTAATAGATATTGTAATAAAAACAAATATAGTTATGTTGGGGTACAAAGAGATGTACCCATGTTGAGATATATAAACATATATATATTCATATTTGAATACAAACAGATGTACTCATGGTGGGATATAAACAGATATAAAAAGAAATATATAGTAAACTGCATAGGTGAAAAATATATTGAAATTAAAGAACAGGTTAAACAATCACCAAGTTTCTTTATATTTTTTTTTAAGAGGATGATGTTTCCAACTAGTGCTCTTCAGCAGATTGTAAGCTGTACAATCTGATAAAGAGCACTAGCTCTAAACATCATCCCCCTTCGACGTAGTGAGGGGACCTCCCATGGAAGGTTCTGTCTTTTCAGTTACTTCCTCTGGGATCTAAACATCCACTCAGGTGTTTGCCATGCGTGGTGACCCGTGAAGGAGGGAGAGGATCCTGGTGGTTGAGTGGTGTCTGGGGCACTGCAACACACCACTTTAGCCTTGAATTCCAGTAGACGGGTGCCCCCCCCCCCAGGTCAATCGGTTGGTCCACTCAGGCTAGGGTCAACTGAGTACCAGTGTTGGGCATTCTCAATGGGTGTTGTGGACATCGTGTCTGATACTGGTGTTTGG
>NW_013668402.1:86171-99952 GCF_000517525.1 Limulus polyphemus | reverse complement strand
AGTCGGTCTTTTACTGATATTGATTTCTCGATTTGCTCCCCTTCACTTTTCACTTGCTTTTCTTGGATGGTCGACAGTGACCCACGGGGCAGTGAACATTTTCCTATCATTATGAGAGAGGTTGGCTATGGTCGATGACACCCGAGTGCCACGATGGAAGCTGGACCAGGCTGACGGGCCATCTTTCACCTCTCTCTCTGAACTTGATCCTGCCTTCGTCTGTCTGCCATTAATAGATGACTGTGTGGTTGCAGTGACTGACTGTATCATTCAGGCAGATGCTCATTTTATTCCAAAGACTTCGACACGTTTTCCACGGTATCCTCATCCATGGTGGAGTCCTGCCTGCCAGGGGGCACGGAAGACTCAAAGACGGGCCTGGGATTCCTTTCTGATGGTATCCCTCTCTTTCTAACCGCATTGTTTATCAGTGTGCCCATGCTTGGCAGATTCGACATCAAAGCCAAAAGGAGTCTTGGATTAAATTCACTACTAGAATCTCTTCTACCACCAGTTCCAAAACTGTATGGAACACGATTTGGAAAGTCACTGGGAGGTATGCTTCCCATCCTTTCCATCTTGCTCTCCAATGGCCAGGAAGTTGCTGATGTCCAGAGCATTGCTGATGCTCTCGGCCACAGCTTTTCTCGTGTTTCTAGCTCTTCTGTTTCTTCCCCTGCCTTCTTGGCCATCAAATCTCAGGCAGAGCAATCTCCTCTTTCCTTTTGGATCGATCGTCTCTATGATTATAATCGCCCCTTTACACTGGTGGAACTCAAACTTGCTCTTCATCGGTCTGGTAGTACATTAGTTGCACCTGATGATGTTCATTATGAGATGTTGCACCATCTCTCTCCTGCCTCACTTGCTATTCTTCTGGTTATTTTTTAACCAGATCTGGCAGGAACATGTTTTTCCTGATGCTTCCTTTTTCTAAACCTGGGAAGGATACCAAGATTCCTTCTAATTATTGTCCCATTGCTTTGACTAGTTGTCTTTGTAAAGTCCTAGAGAGGGTGGTTAATGCTCGTCTTGTTTGGTTCCTCGAATCGAACACGCTCCTCTCACCCACCCAATGTGGGATCCGTCGACAGCACTCCCCAATGGATCATTTGATTCGACTTGAAAAAAGAAAGAACACCTTGTTTCTGTGTTCTTCGATCTCGAGAAGGGTTATGACACCACATGGAGGTATAGAATTTTGCAGGACCTCCACTCCTATGGGTTGCGTGGCCATCTACCCATTTTTATTCAAAACTTTTTACTGAACAGGCGATTCCAAGTCTGTGTGGGTTCAGCTCTTTCCCGTTCATTTCCACAGGAATTTGGAGTCCCTCAGGGCTGTGTCTTGAGTGTCACACTTTTTAGTGTTAAAATTAATGCCAACACTAATAATCTTCCTCCGACTGGGCTTTATGTCAACAACTTCCACATCTCGTGTCAGTCGTCGAACATGAGGTTTATTGAGCGGCAGCTTCAGACTGCCCTCAATTGGTTGTTGACATGGACCACTGCAAACGGCTTTAAATTTTCTTTTTCCAAAACCGTTTGCATGCATTTTTGCAGCCAACAGGGTCTCCACCCCGATCCTGAGCTCCATCTTGTCAATATAGTTATTCGTGTGGTCCCTGAGGCAAAGTTCTTGGGCTTATCTTTGACCATAAGCTTAGCTTCATTCTGCACATCCAACAGCTACGTGTCAAGTGTGCAAGGGCTATGAACATCCTCCATGTCCTCTCTTCCAGCTCTTGGGGAGTGGATCAATGTTCTATGCTCAGGATCTATTGTGCCCTGATTCAATCGAAATTGGACTATGGGTCTATGGTTCTGCCAGAACCTCGGCCTTGAAGATGCTGGACTCCATTCACCATCTGGGGCTTTGGCTCTGCACTGGTGCTTTTTGCACTTCTCTAGTCCAGAGTTTGTACACTGAGTCCCACGAACCTCCTCTTCACCTCCATCATTTGCAACTTTCTTTACAATATGCTACCAAGCTTCAATCCTTACCACAGCATCCCACCTGGGATTGTGTCTTTCTTCCTCAGTGTGCCATGCTCTTTCAGAACAGATGGTCTGCTATTCCTTCCTTTGGCCTTTGTATCCAGGCACAACTGGTTGAATTGGGTCTGGCATTGGATGACATTGCTGTCCCCAATGATCAGCCCATTCCACCATGGCTTATTACCATCCCTTCCTGTGACCTTTCTGTGATTGGAAGTACCATCTTCTTTTTGCTGAACATCTTTCGAGCCATTCTTCTCTTCCTATTTACACAGATGGTTTGAAATTGAGTGACTCTGTAGGTTCTGCCATGGTGTGCTGTGGCTTGGTAGTTGCTCACAGGATCCCCTCTACAGTTTCTGTGTTCACTTCCGAGTTGTATGCTATTTCTCTTGCCCTGGATCATGTAGAAGCTATGCAGTACAGTAATTGTACTATTTACACTGATTCTCTTAGAGAGAGCTCTCTACTGGCCCTGGAAACGCTTAACGTTAGTTCTCACCCTGTTCTCGTTGATATTCAACACCGATTGGCCCACTTTTCTCTATCTTCTGTTTCCATCCAGTTTTTCTGGATCCCTGGCCATGTCGGTATTCATGGGAACGAGCTCGCTGACACCCCAGCTAAGTCCGTCTGCTCTGGTGCCATCACGGCCATGCCTGTCCCATACATGGACTACGGTCCTGTCTTCAAGGCATGGCTTCGTGCCAGTTGGCAGTCGACTTGGGGTGACCAACGTCATAACAAGCTTTTCCAGATCAAACCTTCTGTTGGTCTTTGGCTGTCTTGCTTCTGTAAGGATTGGAAGGAGAAAGTAGTCCTGGCAAGGCTAAGCATTGATCACAGTTTTTTAACCCTTCATTTTCTTTTATCAGGTATTGACCCACCAATGTGTAGCTATTGTGACACTCAAGTCACAATAGCCCACATTTTACTGTCGTGCCGTCATTACGACAGTGAGTGGTGGTACCATTTTATACACGTGTTTTCTAAGAGTTTACCCCTGACATTGGACAGTGTCATTGATAATGGTGACACTGTCCGATTAGATTGTATTTTTAATTTTTTACACACTATAGGTCTTTTTAATTATATATAAATCTTTTATCAACATATATTGGTTTTAATTCGCTGTATTTTTACATTTTACTTTCACTGTTTTTAGCGGTTGTTTGGCACAGATAACTTCATTGCTTTGTGCCATAAAGCATCAAACAAACAACTAAACATCATCCTTTTAAAATAAAAATATAAAAAACTTGGTGATTGTTTAACCTATTTTTTAAATATAAATAGATGTACTCATGTTGGGATACCAACAATTTTACTCATATTGTGCATCATTTATTCTACAGAAGTTTCTAAAGCAAAGTAAATTGGCCTGGAGTGTAGATGTGGATAACAGTTTGGTCTCTGTGTTGAAGATTTAATCAGGTCATTGGGGAAGCTGTATTCCTAGTTTTAGACAGTTGTTTTGCAGTAAAGTTGTTTTGGATAACTGTGTATAAAGTTTTTTTTACTTTTGTGACTGATGAAATGTTTCTTGCATGATCTAATAAGTATTTGTTGAAACTTAGGATGGCCAGTCAAGAACAATTCGTCAATTTCATTTCACTGATTGGCCAGAACAGGGTGTGCCCAAGTCAGGAGAAGGGTTTATTGAATTCATTGGACAAGTTCACAAGACTAAAGAGCAGTTTGGTCAAGAAGGTCCGATTACCGTTCATTGCAGGTATGAGAACTTTCAAGTATTCCTTAAGACTTACATTGCAGATGTGCAAACTTTCTACTGTTCCTTAAGACTTACATTGCAGGTGTGAAAACTTTCCACTGTTCCTGAAGACTTACATTGCTGGTGTGAAAACTTTCCACTGTTTCTTAAGACTTACATTGCAGGTGTGAAAACTTTTCACTGTTCCTGAAGACTTACATTTCAGAAGTGAGAATTTTCAAGTATTCCTTAAGACTTACATTGCAGATGTGAAAACGTTCCACTGTTCCTGAAGACTTACATTGCAGATGTGAAAACTTTCCACTGTTCCTTAAGTTTTCAACTTTTAAGTATTTCTTAAGGGTGGAAAAGTTTAAAAACATTAATTTCACAAATGATTCACATATCATTGAAATAAATTAGGATTTCTAGGTAATGGAAAAGATTTATAAATTTCAAATATTATCCATACTCAATTTCTGAAAGTAAAAAAGTTTACATTTCTTAAGTGTGCCTGTAATTATAAAATGAATTAAAGATTTTTCAGATGTAAATAACTTTTGAAATAGATTTTGTATTCCTCATTAATCCATGAATTATGAAATTATCTGTTTGTTTTTCTGAAACTAATTTCAACCTACTTGATCAGAAATTGCAGTAAAAAACGTTTTTTATAATTACTTGAATGCAGTGGTGGATTGTCAATTTAAGCATTTTTGTACAACTTACAAACTGTTTAATGATTCAGTGCTGGAGTTGGTCGAACTGGAGTTTTCATCACCCTCAGTATTGTATTGGAAAAGATGCAGTATGAGGGATTTGTGGACCTTTTCCAGACAGTCCGGACTCTGAGGACCCAACGACCAGGAATGGTTCAGACAGAGGTAAGCATGTTTAGTACAGACACATGTTAGTTGACACTCTTAAAGTTGCTAGGCTTTCATTCTTCATAATGTTGCATCTTTCCTGTTATACATTAAGTACAACTGAATCTCTGTGTACTTTCAGAATTATGTGCCATTATTGGCACTTCTGAAAATCACATTTGTTCAAAAATCAGTAAATTCTACTAGAATTTCTGTTTTTGTATGATTTGCAGATGTGTAGACATATCTATAGCCTAATTATAAATCTTTCCATATAGGGTTGTTAGTAGTAATCTTGGTTTTAAGGTAATAGCATTATTTAATTTCATAATTGTGTACTGTACCACTGTAACTAAGCTTATTGTTAATGAAACATTTCTCTCATATGAATTCAAATGGTACACTGACTTAAAAAAATATAACAGGGTTAATAACTTTGGTATTCCATGGCAATTTTGTGAACATTTGCTTTTCATACTTACTTGCAGCCAACCAATAGTTTTAGGTATCATCTGAAAGAAACTAGTCTACTTTATGAAGTTCTCTTGGATGTAGTAGTTTATAATCCTATTAACGCATTACTGTGTAGTAGTTTGTGATATGCTAACAAACAGTTTATTACTCTGTTTCCATATTACCATGTAACTATTTTTCTTTCAAAATATTACTATGCAGGAATTTATTGAATAACGTTTAATGAATCTGTTAACATACTACTATGTAGCTGTTTATGATTCTATCAACATGCTACCATGTACCTGTTTATGATTCTATTAACACTTGATGTACTAGTTTGATTCTGTTAACATGCTACCATTTATCAGTTTGTGACTTTAAGATATACCAGTTTATGATTGTTCATATGTTACCATTTACCAGTTTATGATTCTGTAAACATTTTTGTGTACCAGTTTATAATTCTATTAACATGCTATCATTTATCAGTTTATGAGTTTGTTAAGATGTACCAATTTATGATTCTGTTAAAACATTAATATATAAAAGCTTATGATTTTTTATGCATCTTACTATGTAGTAGTTGCAGAAGGCTTTCATTTGTTTTTATTTATTTTTTACAATACAGGACCAGTACCAGTTTTGCTACAGAGCAGCATTAGAATACCTTGGCTCATTTGATCACTATGCAAATTAGCCTTCACATCAGTTTGGCCAGTGAGTGTTGTGTCTATGTACTCGTACTTGAGACTTGCTGAAAAATGTTGTTCTCCTAATCTTACCACTGTCAACAGTTAGTGTTGTGTTAATATACTCGCACTGAGACTTGCTGAAGAATATCATTCTCCTAAGCTTGCCACTGTCAACAGTTAGTATTGTGTTAATATACTCGCACTGAGACTTGCTGAAGAAAATTGTTGTCCTAACCTTACCACTGTCAACGATTAAAGTGTTGTGTGTCTGTGTATTCACACTCGAGACTTGCTGAAGAATATCATTCTCCTACTCTTACCACACTGTCAACAGTTAGTGTTGTGTTAACATACTCACTCCAGACTTGCTGAAGAAAGAGGGTTCTCCTAATATTACCATTGTCGACAGTTAGTGTTCTGTTAATATACCCACACTTGAGACTTGCTGCAGAACAAAGTTCTGCTAACCTTAGCACTTTCAACAATAAAAGTGTTGTGTTAATATACTCACACATGAGACTTGCTGAAAATATTGTTCTTCTAATCTTACTGCTTTCAACAATAAAAGTGTTGTGTTAATATACTCACACATGAAACTTGCTGAAAATATTGTTCTTCTAATCTTACTGCTTTCAACAATAAGGGTTGGGTCTAGTTACTTACACATGAGACTTACTGGAGAATATCGTTCTCCTAATCTTACCATTGTCTACAAGTAAAGTGTCATGTCAATATACTCCCCTTGTGTGCACAAATACTTGAATCTTGCTGAAGAATGTCATTCTCCTAATATGGCCATTGGTCATCTAAAGTTGCCTCTAGCAAAAGAAAGAAATGTGAACTAAAACTTAGTGAAATAAACTTCAAATCGTTTCACTTTTTGGCCTCAGGTTCATTAGAGAGCATGTGTTCTGTTAATGTATGTTGTAGTCTCACTGCTTTTGCTCTTTCTTATCATTGAAATGAAACAACAAAAGTGGTGATCTGGTTCAAGTCTCAAGGCACTCACTGCCATTGTTCATTATACCATGCTCAAGACTCAGACGTTGCCTTGTGGTGTGTTGTGGTGGAAGTGTCTATAGCTGCTGTGATGGTTGCCACTTTAGTCAAAGCTGCTCCTTTTTTCAACTAGTGTTACGAATTACTAAAAATGCTTAATTGGTGACCTCTAGTTTCTGTGTTGTTCTCTACTGTTTGACATCAAACAACATTCCTGGGAAATTGGAAATGAGATTATTG
The DNA here is from genome assembly GCF_000517525.1 of Limulus polyphemus. Lineage (NCBI taxonomy): Eukaryota > Metazoa > Arthropoda > Merostomata > Xiphosura > Limulidae > Limulus > Limulus polyphemus. The sequence continues at coordinate 92,987 of NW_013668402.1, read as the reverse complement.
TCCTCAAACTAGCATAATATATTTGGAAATTGCTATATTGTAAACAAGGTGTATTTCAGTGAGCTTGTTTACAAAACTTATGTGATGTTTACTTAAACAATTAAATGTAATACTTGTCTTTTTTTTTTTTTGGTCTTTGCGTTTTTATTAAGTATTATTGCAGAAACAAGATTTTGAACATTATCTATAGTAGTTTTCTTGAACTAGACACACTCTTCCAGTTCCTTAGGTGTTCAGATTGTTATAAAACCTGCAGTTCAGATAAACCTCAAATACTTCTGGAAATACTCCAATAGTAACTACAGTCACTGGGTTTATGTTGATGGAAGGTAAGGCACCTCCACACTTTTGGTAAATCTATTATTTTTGAAAACTCGCATAGTTTATGATGATGCATACCTTTCAATATTTTTGTATTTGTACATTAATATTTGAATTCCCTGTGGTAAGTGACTTTATGTACTATTTTGTTACCACACACTCTGGTATAAGCATGCCACTTAAAAACGAAAGGTATAATGATTTCATTGTGTAACTGGTTATTCAGTATATAGGTTCCAGTATTTTTCATTGTTGGAAAGTTTGCCCACCCCCCTCTGTGCCATCAGAATCATGTGATTACAATGATGAGCAAGAATAGTTGTATACATTAAAGCATTTCAGTATAATTTCTTACAATACCATGTTTGCCGAGCTTATACAAGTTTTTTGGTGTAGATGATCTGTGACATTTTTTTTTAAAGGCATAAAATGTATCAGCTAAAGTATGTCAATTATATCATGATAATCCATAATTCAATAGAGTAGAGGTAAATATTTATTAATCAATTTCCAACATCATCTAATATGGAAGCACCTTCATTTAACATTTTTTAAACAGGTAAGGGAGAATTTTGTGTTTACAAGTTAAAGAACCTGTTGATTTTTATTTCATTGAAATGAATAACTGTGTAATATTATACTAAAATTAACATGATTCATTTGGAAATAGTTGTCCATTGCTTAGATTTATTGTTTATTTCACAATTTTAGAGTTAAAAAGCTGAATGTTTGTCAAAGTTTCCATTCCCACAGTTTTTAGACAGAAAACCTGCATGGGATAATTACTAGTCCTTTTCTGTTTTTATGGGACAGGCTACTTGGAAGAGCTAAAACAGATTTTTACTTTTTGTTAATACATCTCCAATGCAGACAACACAGAAGCTACAAGTGGTAGTCTCAGTGGTTTTTTGGTTCCTTTGTTTTTATTAATTCTCTGTAAACAGTGTGAGTTGTTTGTTATTATTTAAAAAATATCTTTCAACCTCTAGAGTAATGTTTTGAAACAGACATTCTCAAGTTTAAAGATTCTTGTATTTTGTTGTTTAGCTGTCAATATGATAATACATTCCATTTTTTTTACCAACTGTTTTGTTCCATATAAACCAAAAGACTTGGCATTTGGTAAAAGTAGACACCTAAAGCAACAGTATACAATAACAAGTGTAAATATTTAGGACAGATTAGCATTAAGTAAACAATTGGCTACTTGTAGATTCGATCAATTAGCACCTTCTAAGATTTTTGAAACTCTTTAAAAATTATTTCAGGAAAACTTACATCACATCACCATAAAATGAGAAGTACATGATATTGTCAACAGTGATAAAGGAAAACAAAGATAGTAGAGTGCCTTTTATTGATTAACAATGTTTAATAATATGTTGTGGATGATATTTTAAAGGCAAGTTAATGAGACCATTATTTAAACAAAATAATCCTGATTATACTACTCTAGCTATCGAAGGTTAAGTTTAATAAGGAACTCTGTAAAGTTATTAACATTATCCAACTCTAGACTTGAAAAAGAAAATTATGTATCTCCAACCATATGTCTAAAACAGATTCTGATTAAAGTCTCAGTACACTTGATTTATTTCTTGTGGCGTGTTTCTGTTACTTCTGTATAAACACAACTGATCTATGAGTAGCCACATATATCTCCATGTCTTAGTCACTAAAGTAACTCAGGAAGTTGGCTAGGTTACTTTCTAATTCTAGAAATAAATGGCTTTATAACACCAAATTTAGTTTTTGTTTTTGAATATTTTTTTTAACTTAACACTCTTTTATTCTACAAGTTTTGGATGTATTCTTGGGAAAATAATATTTTCTGGATATAAAAGCCAAGTTGACAGACGGATTGACATTTCCTTAACTACACAACGAAGTAGAAGGTGGACAATTAGCCTCACGTGCTTAATGTCGACAAGCCTACCTTTCTTCTTCAGAAACGACTTGAGAAGGCCCATCTTTCGAAAGCACTCAGGTTTCGTATTTAATGATTCATCTAACGTGTTTATCTTATGTGTGTGCTGGAAATAAAATGATTTTGGGGTTTTTATAGCAATGTTATGTTCATGTTTGTTGACGTTAAGCTTGGATTAGCATTATGACCGGATACTATCCACAGCTTCACATTTGTGAGCGTTAGGCCTAGATTAACATCGTGACCGGGTTCCATCCACTGCATACTTAATTGTTTGTTTTTGGAATTTCGCGCAAAGCTACACGAGGGATATCTGCGCCAGCCGTCCCTAATTTAGCAGTGTAAGATTATAGGGAAGGCAGCTAGTCATCACCACCCACCGCCAACTCTTGGACTACTCTTTTACCAACGAATAGTGGGATTGACCGTAAATTATAACGCCCCCACGGCTGAAAGGGTGAGTATGTTTGGTGGGACGGGGATTCGAACCCGCGACCCTCAGATTGTGAGTCGAGTGCCTTAACGACCTGGCCATGCCGGGCCACTGCATACTTAGAATAAGAAAAACACAGAGCTTTCCGCCATTAAAATTTCCCGTACTTATGTTAAAATTGCTACCTTTTTCAGTGAATTTTGTTGCATTACAATATTTTAAACCTTACTGTTTATTGTTCGATAACAAACGAAAAGTTATAAATGTATTTAAAAAATTCTGCAGTCAGTTACTACGATATATACTTTTAATACTTGTAGGTTATAGCTATAGTCATTATAGTTCCGAAAGCGTGTCACGTGGTGTGCTCCATCTCACAGTTACATGATATAATTATACTCAAAATAAATTACAATGATTCAATTATCAAAAAGTTTGGTATGTGTCCACTGCGGGGATAAACCCCGAATTTAAGCGTTATAAGCCCTCACAATTACCGTTGAGCTACCGTAGACAAAACATCGTTTGGTTTGTTGTTAAGCAAAAAGCTGAGCAATGGCCTATCTCTGATGTTCCCACTGCAGTGATCGAACCCCTAATTTTAGTATTACAAACCGTAAGCTTACCACTTAGACATTGGAGGGGCCATTATCAAAAGGGAACATTTGTATTATACCCTAGATAATTTTGTAAAGCACAACTATATGCTATTTGTTTAACAATGTAGCTGTTTACCAAAAACATAGCACACGATTCCCAAAAATCACCGTGCAAGCTAAAAATATTTGAATATTTTAAAAACATATATATATATATCAGGTTATCAGGTTTCACTTGTATTGAAGTTGTGATAGTAACGTAAATACTCTTGATGTAGAAGTGGGATGATAAACCTTTCTGGGGAAGGAAAGTTCTTTTTTTCTCTTTTAAAACATTATCCCATACAAAATGAGCACGCTTCTGATAATGATTAAAAGTTATTAAAACTAAACCAATAAATAAAACACCACGACGCAACTGCTTCTTTGAACTTTCTGTAAACACCATAAAAATTATAAATATAATTTCCAAATTTATAAACGTGTTAGACGATGCAAGATAACTTTTCTCCTTTTTTTTTCATAAAGCTATTAAAGAAATCATTGTCAACGCAACAAAAACTATCAACTTTTTATTAGAATCCACTTATTACGTTACATGCAAATAAACACTAGTTTTAACTTAAATTTTGACTACTTATCAATAACCAGAAAACTGGTGTTAAGACATTTTATTTGACAGAAATATAAATATGAAGTTTACCTACACATCTAAAAAGTTTACAAAAAGTAAAGTTTTAATGATGATATGATTTGGATAAAACTTTAAAACAATTTTGCCACGTTGTCCTTGGTATTGCTAGACCAGATAAGCTGAAAATAGTAATAAAAAGCTCCCTCTATTGTATCAAACTTTTTATGTAAGTGTCCATGACAATCGCTGAATGTTTATATATATGTTTATCATCTGGAGCATGTATTTTTTTATTTAAAATACCTCTCTGTGATTAATATGGTTGTGTCGAAAGGTGGCAGCAGTTTGTGGTACTGTTATTAATCTGAATTAACTTAGCGCCTTCTTTTTAGAAGTGTGTCAGTTTTTCTTGTACGTAATTACTAATTTTTCTAGTAAAATTCTACTTGTTCTTCAGACACCAACACCAGCAACAAAGAAAGCTACAAAAATTCTGGAACGCCCTCTTTAGTAAGAACAAAGAAACCTCTATAACCGTGATGACGCTAGCTCCTAGTAAAAGTCCCATCGATCCTCCAATTTTACCTAAAAAAAAGTATAGAAATAACACTAATATTGGCCCTCACTTTTTCAGTGAAATTTTATTTGTCGTAATATATATATATTACTAATGATCTACTTTACATATAATTTTTCAGGTTTCAATAAAATTTTGGGGAACGTAATAAATTAGTTTATATATATATATTTATATACTAATTGGAGTACCCGTCCCCTGGACGGAAGTCATGTAAGTTCATGATTAATGAACTCTTAGGACATGAAAAGTTGCTTCCCTTATATGTAATTGTACAAAACGCACATAAAAACGGCAAAATGCAAAACTGAAAATCTGTATCCCCCTGGACCCAACAAACTTTCATGCCAAATTTGGTGAAGATCCATCAACAGGGAGCAAAGAAATGGAAAAAACGCTCATAAAAACTGAAAATTTGTATGTATTTCCCCATGGACCTATTGAACCTCCATACCAAATCTGGTGAAGATCCATCTACACCATGTAGTTATATGGACATATAATAGTCAGTACTATATATATATATATATTACCCAAAACATCGATTCGTTAACAGGAAATTCATTAAGTTACTTTTAACAAATTCAGTATTATTGCTTTTAAATTTCTATTCAGTGATTGCATATTAGTATTCATTGTAGGAATAATACTTAAAAATTTCCTTTAAAATTTCAAACTTACAATGAAAAAGCAAACTACGAAGTATTTTCACACAATAATTATATCCTGAATATACTTTCAAAGTTTTAATTTGTTGATGTACTTACTAAAAACTTCGCTGACTCCATCATAGTGATATTTAACCTGAATGTACCTCAGATCCTTGTATTTAAGTTTTAACCTCATGGCCTCAGACCTGAAATATAGAAGAAGACCGGAATATAAAAATTACGTAGCCTCATATATATTAACACCATGCAGCTTTGAATATGTTGAGTATAAACCAGGAAATGGGGATATTTTACTTTCAGACTCCTGTCCACGTGGGGGTGGGGCAATAACTTTGTGCTTAATTACAAACAAACAACCACGTATGGAGGAAGGCTTTCCCCAGAAAAGTTTGAAATTTGATGTGCAAAGTGACTTAAGTACACATTTTTTGAAGGAATTGTTATTTATCATATAAAAATAAGGTGGACCTGTATTTTTATAAGGTATATTAACATAACGGAAGTTAACTAATAATGTATTAGTTTAATTATTATCTGTAGTACATTGTGTGAATTAAACGGTCAAAAAAGAAACGTACTATAGCCTACTAGAAACTTGCTGTCGGAATCAGAGACGTTGAAAAACTGAACTTTTATATTCCCCAACCCCACCAACCTTTTTTCGTGCATTTGACTTATGCGAATTGAAATATAGGTAGAGACCATCTAAAGAAAGTGACACGGCCACACGCTGCAACACTTAGGCCCATTGTCTTTCTACAAGCTTATCATGCAGAACTTTTGTATACAGGGGCGTTCAACAGAGTTTGTTTTGAATTTAGCGCCAAGCTACACGAGGGATATCTGCGCTAGCCGTCCCCAATTTAGCAGTGCAAGACTAGAGGGAAAGCAGCTAGTCATCACCACCCACCGCCAACTCTTGGGCTACTCTTTTACCAACGAACAGTGGGATGTTGACCGTACATTATAACGCCCCCATGACTGAAAGGGCGAGCATGTTTGGTGTGACGGGGATTCGAACTCGCGACCCGCAGATTGGAGTCGAGTGCCCTAACCACCTGGTCATGCCGGGCCGTTCAAGAGAGTTCCTTTGAAGACACGTAGTAGTCACCCCTATATTTCCAATGCCATATGTTTTTTGAACATTTGAAAAAAAAAAAAATGTGGGCGAGTGGAAACTCCTACAGAAAAAGGTTTGGTTTGTATACAGGCCAAACTCGTTAAATCTTTCGACACGGGGTCGGTCGATTTGACCGAGTCACGTGACCTTCTGTACTAGTTTAAAGTTCACATCAATTTAATACTTATAACTCTCTATATATTGGGTATATTTTCACGAAATTTGGCAGTCTTTCAGTTAATATTACAAGTCTTTCACATACAAAAAGTCATATTCCTTAGTGAAGTACTTTTAATAAAATAAAGATTTGTCCATGAATATATTGAGTATTTGTTTTGAATAGTCCATGTGCAAAGTAATTTTCATGTTAAAATTAAAAATACTTTTCGTCATCTCAAATTTCCTTTGTGTAATCCCTAAAACCTGCTAAATGCATTTCAAACGTTTTTTGTTTTTTTTTTACTAAATCCTTATAGTTTATGTTATTTTCTCTACCCTAACATCAAAACTGGATCGGTCAATTCGACCGACATT
>NW_013668402.1:80494-85167 GCF_000517525.1 Limulus polyphemus | reverse complement strand
ACTATTAAAATATGGATTATTAGCTAAGATTTTATGCTATTATAATTGGTATAACATAAATAAAAAGTAGTTTAATAAAATTCTTAATGTAAGACACTAAAACCTTGTGTCATGCGTAGTGAAAGGTACCCGTGCCGAAAGAGTTATTAATGTATCAGCTGATATAAAGTTCAACTCCATGTGGTGACCGAATTGTGACTTCCAGAGAAAGCGAGAAAAAAAGAAAGTTCAAGGCAGTTATTGATAACTACTTGGGAGATTAAATGTTTGTTTGTTCGTTTTTGAATTTCGCGCAAAGCTACACGGTTGAAAGGGCGACCCTCAGATGGCGAGTCGAGTGCCCAAACCACCTGGCCATGCCAGGCTAGGACACTAAATGACAATGTACTAGGATGAAACGAAAATAATTGGTTTACAGGAAGATCTTGTATAATTTGGACCACTAGATAATCTGGCGTGGAAACATTAAGTAGCTATATTAGCGACAGGCAGTTTTTATGTTTTATAACTGAGAAATGTACTTAAAATAACTGTTATTGTAATGGATAAAAATATCACTTTATATAGATTTTCACCAGTAAACATTTTGAAAGATCTGTTGTATAGTCATAAAAAAACGAAAGACTACATGACATAGCCTCAGATGTTACGAAAAGCCAGACAGACATTTGGGTATAATCAATAGATATTAGTAATTCATGCTGAGATAGTTGTATATCTGCTCCTTCTGGAAAATCCCAGCAAAAAAGAAATCTCATTTGAATTGTAATCATGTGTTAAACAGTATATTCCTGTTATGGTAGTCCCTTTCACTTGAGCAGGATTTGAACCCGGCACCTTTCCCCCTAGCAGTGAATGCTCTTCCAGATGAGCTAAAGGGTTAAACTACTGCCAGTAGTTAAGAAGGTCATTTTTAACAACTGAAATTACAACATTGTTGCCAATGCAAAGTCGTTTGTTTTTTTGTATAATTCATTGTCAATTGTTAAACAAGTTTTTAGGCACAGCTAGTGAGAATATTTTTCTTACCTGCTTACACCGCTGATGTTATACGAAGAACTTAGTCTAGAGTACGAAGGTTCTCTTTTGTAACGGTATTCTTTACACGCTGGATCGCAAAGTGATGAGCTATCTGCAAAATGTTTTCATTCATCAAAAACTTTTATCTCCTGCTTAAATATTTGTTCATTGTTAACTTATTGTCATTTATTTATTTCGTAGATTTGTCTCCTTCAGAATTAGGACAGATTCTGTAGAATAATAAACAAGTAACAAAGGCATAACATTTAATGGTGCAGTGACAGTCTGTAGAAACACAATTATTTAGTTGACAGTGCTTTTTAAGTTGATCATATATTTTGTAAAATAATCAGAGGTGCGAAAGAAAACTAAAACCACACCCGAGTAAAAATGAACCCAAAACTTAATGTTATATGTTTGAAACCCTAAACCTAATTACAAGACGTTGTAGCTTTCTTTTTTTCTATATAAAAAAGCCAAACTAAATATATCGTGTCATATTTTTTTATGGGAACTCTAAGGCAACAAACACCGTATACAATGGCATGCTTTTGTTATAAGCACTATGTAAGTATTTCTGAAAAAAAGATGAGGTCCACAAGTTATCTATAAAGTTGTATGGACACGAATCCCCGTGACAAAATGGTAATATTTCGTCCATTTTAATATTTTCTGCCCTGCTTGCGTTCATTTATATATATATATATCTTTCATTCATGTCAGCTTCCCTCCCCTCTATCGGCCCAAGTATTGTGAGAAAACCAAGCCAAACACATAGGTAGCTTCGTAATTTTATTATCAATTCTATAAGGGAAGACACAAACTTACACCGCAGTCATGATTTTGTTATAACATCTGTAAGGAAACCAAAACTAAACTTATGGTGACGTCAAGTATTTCTTACCGGAAATATCTTCCATTTTGGGGATAATGCATCCAAGAAAATCCTCAGGTGAACAGTAGCGGAAATAATTACTGCTGTTGTCTGTAAAACCAATTTAATTATAAATATTAAAACATCATCTAGAATAAACCCTTAGGTTTATTCATTCTGTATTATGTAAAGAGACAGAAAACATTTGTTTTTAATGCACCAAGAAAAGGGGCAAGTGAAGTATTTGTGGAGTACAAATACCAAGTATATTAAATATGTGAAGGTTTCAAGAAGTACATTTTATTTATTTTTTAACGTATATAAAATAGCAGATCGAAAATGTTATAAGAAAGCGTGGGCAGAAAGTAGTAAATCGCAATACCAGATAGGGAAGATGCAAGCTTGAAGCCCATGGCAGGAGTAAGATAAAAGCAATATTCCAGTCGTGACCTGAGGGCAAAAATTCACAGCTCGCAGGCGTGGTATGTTGAGAAAACTCCAATAATTAGATAAAACCAATATCATACAATGAACCAATATCACACAAAAAAGCAGTTAATGAAATAGCGATGAAATACTACTAGCGGGTTTGTCTCTATATGCTCTAAGTTAATTGCGTTGGATGATTTCGCCAAAGATATTAGATAAGGGACAGAAATAAGTTCTGTAAGGACCATTAACAAAGTGGATTTTGATTACAGTCTGATGGAATAGTCCGCTTGTTGCCGGAAGATCCTACTTGTACCAATCGAGTTACAAGAACTACTTTTGAAAATAGATCTGCTAAACTTCTTGAACAATCGAAAAAATAGTAAAAGTTGTGTATATAATTCTGTGTTTCCGACTCTAAATTGCACTTATCAAGTTGCTCCGAGGACCTGGTCCGACTCTAGAAGAAGGTGGCAGTAATCCATAATCTACAAGAAGTTCACTGCATAAACTCCTTGTAAGTATGCTATTTCTGGTCTAGTCTAACAGTGTTTCCCTTAAGATTCAACAATGTATTAAGAGAGAAAAGTGAAGACTCAAGACTAATTGTACTAAAGAAATAGTAGATTTAAAAATGTTTAAAGTGGAATTACTTAAAGATATCTTATAATAATTGCTTATACAGATTATGATCGGGAGAATTTCTCGTGTTACCTTAATTGATAACTAATGTTGCATCTATGTTAATGAATGTAATAGAAGGGCTTATTAATGAACACTTAGACTTTCAAAATGAAGAACTCAATGCATTAGAGGTTGTGTTATCACAAGACAACCTAGAGAGTTTCGATATGAATGAAATGTTCAACAGTGTATAAATAAAGAAAATATTTGATTTGTAATTAGTTGTCTCTGTGTGAGTTCTTTATTCTGCATATAAATGTTCTCGAGTTGGTGGCTTGTGTGCTCTGCTTACAACAGCACGACCCAAAATCCAAATAAATTTCTTTGTAATGAGTGTAAAGCCCACTAAGCCCACGGGTTGTCAATACGCCTGTTAAACAAGTACTGGAGCACAGTTACAGAACCATTGTGAGAACTCACCAAAAGAAGGAGCAAGCACTGGAGCACAGTTACAGAACCATCGTGAGAACTCACCAAAAGAAGGAGCAAGCACTGGAGCACAGTTACAGAACCATCGTAAGAACTTACCAAGGGAAGGGGGCAAGCACTAGGGTACAGTTACAGAATCATCGTAAGAACTCGCCAAGGGAAGGGGGCAAGCACTAGGGTACAGTTACAGAATCATCGTAAGAACTCGCCAAGAGAAGAATCAAGCATTGGAGCACAGTTACAGAACCATCGTGAGAACTCACCAAAAGAAGGAGCAAGCACTGGAGCACAGTTACAGAATCATCGTGAGAACTTACCAAGGGAAGGGGCAAGCACTAGAGTACAGTTACAGAACGTTCGGATCAGATGGATAGCTACTTCCACTTCACAGTTTGATTTGGTGTGAGGTCTGTTGAGAATTGGGAGGACTGGTTGTTTAGCAGCGGGTAAAGATGTCGCCTGGAAGTTTAGACAGCTTCGAAGTGAAGTCATTCTAAAAAAGTGAACAAAAAATGAGCACGTTCATTGGAAAGTGTAAAGTTGTTTTAAATTGTGGTAGAAAATCGTGTTAATATTACATAACTATGCGCGAGGTTTAAAAAGTTGGGCAATAGCTCTTTCTCAAAAAACGAAAAAATAAAATCTAAGAGGATTTAAGTGGTTTTGTCGAAGAATATCATTGTTTTATTGAAAGATCGACTTGTTAGGCATTAATAATGAACATAGTTTAGCTTAACATCTTGTTTGTTTTTTGTTGTTGTTGTTTTTTAAAGGGCTTTTGAACCTTGTTTTTAGCCAAGATTCACATATAAATGCTACGTTTGATATCTAGAAACTTGTAACCTGGATCAGATGAAGCCCGAGGTTCACGATCATCCCAGGCCAAATCCCGACGCTATTCTTTATGATGGAATTTGAAGGAAACTCTCTTGGATCATGAAGAGATATGGCAACCCCTTCTTCTTCAGTTAGATGGACTGCAAAAAAACACGATCCTTATTAGAGAGAAAGTATTAGAAAAAAACAACAGATGTCATGTTTAAAGTACAGTTGAACGTTATTTGGACTACAGGTCTTCTCGCTATCTTCTTCAAATAATAAAAAAAAACATTACAAAAATTAAGTATGGTGTAGGGATGAACACATAAAACCATACAAAAATCTCCACATAAAGTTTGTTTGTTTTGAATTTCGCGCAAAGCTACACGAGGGTTATCTGCGCTAGCCGTCCCTAATT
>NW_013668402.1:78994-79693 GCF_000517525.1 Limulus polyphemus | reverse complement strand
TGATCAGTGTTAAAATAATGAAACATGTGGATACGTTCTCGTTCTTTAGTGTTACACGGTTACAGTGATCAGTGTTAAAATAATGAAACATGTGGATACGTTCTCGTTCTTTAGTGTTACACGGTTACAGTGATCAGTGTTAAAATAATGAAACATATGGATACGTTCTCGTTCTTTAGTGTTACACGGTTACAGTGATCAGTGTTAAAATAATGAATACGTTCTCGTTCTTTAGTGTTCCACGGTTACAGTGATCAGTGTTAAAATAATGAAGCATGTGGATACGTTCTCGTTCTTTAGTGTTCCACGGTTACAGTGATCAGTGTTAAAATAATGAAACATGTGGATACGTTCTCGTTCTTTAGTGTTACACAGTTACAGCGATCAGTGTTAAAATAATGGATACGTTCTCGTTCTTTAGTGTTACACAGTTACAGTGATCAGTGTTAAAATAATGGATACGTTCTCGTTCTTTAGTGTTACACAGTTACAGTGATCAGTGTTAAAATAATGAAACATGTGGATACGTTCTCGTTCTTTAGTGTCACACAGTTACAGCGATCAGTATTAGAATAATGGATACGTTCTCGTTCTTTAGTGTTACACAGTTACAGCGATCAGTGTTAAAATAATGGATACGTTCTCATTCTTTAGTGTTACACAGTTACAGTGATCAGTGTTAAAATAATGGATACGTTC
>NW_013668402.1:54467-77994 GCF_000517525.1 Limulus polyphemus | reverse complement strand
ACCAACGAATAGTAGTATTGATCGTAACATTATAACGCCCCCACTGCTGAAAGGGCGAGCATGTTTGATGGGACGGGGATTCGAACCCGCGGCCCGCAGATTGCGAGTCAAGTGCCCTAACCACCTGGCCATGCCGGGCCCCACATAAAATACCCAGTAAGTACTGATTCAACCTTATAAGCTTATGGTTATTAGGCACTGTAAGACTGTATAGCACTAATTCATTCAACTAACAGGAATTCAACATTTAGTTTTAGATGAAAATTATTCTTGGAAAGATTTGTCTACTTATTTATTGATTTTTGTATGGTTTTGTGTGTTCATCCCCACCGTGTTTCTGTACTTCTTGGCTTTGCCATCCTTACATAATGCTCATTTTTGCAAAATATTTTTATTACCTATTTCCCTTCTTTTTAAAACAATTCATTGAAGTAGGTAGATAAGTGAGAACTTATTTTATATTTATCATTTAGTTGTAATATATATTGTTTACATCATATCAATTTTGTCAGTTTCTTCATTGCACTTATACAATGACCTCAGACATTGATATTCAGACATTCAGTACAACTGACTGCAATAGATTATTAATCATAACTGGTCTTAATCTTGATTTTGTGACTTAATTTTTTTAGGAAACTACAGGTATTCTCGCTAACTTGTACAAAGGTTTTCGAATCATTATTTCCGTATGTGTGACTCAATACCTGAATTTCCTGGGAGTCTAAAGTCCACGGAGAAAACGTTGGACCGAATCATCATATTCTGCCATGTTTTGTTAGGAGCGAAGGTGAAACAAACACCTGACGTTGTAATGACCGTTTCAAAATGGACACAGCAGTCAGCCATGTCGTTGGCAAAGTTGCACTGAAGAAAAAACTCTTCACACCTGGAAAAGAAATTATCGTTTATCATCAATAACTAACGAAGACACTCTTGTGGTCCTGATTCCAAGAATAGAATACCGTAACTCAAAGATGTTATTTACTAGAAACAACTTAAATAAGATGCTAAATCTGTTACATTAATGGTGACATTCTATAACTTAGAATTTTAGGAGGCATCTTCTATATACCGTTGCATCTTGTCACACATGTGATGAACAATTCCCCATTCCCTATATTCCCTTTCCGAAAACTCTAGTAACTTAGATATCTACTCTCTCAATTTGTAGAAATCACGGCGGGGTAACTATGACATTATATTCTGCTATATATATATATATAAACACTATTGTATTTATTAAGGGATGCTTCCTCCTATTCTATTTGTGTTAAAGTAGAAATATTAAGTTTTATGAGCTATAAGAATTTGCTCGAATACGATGTTCAGGAACGTTCCTGAACTGAAGTTTTTTATTGTTACATTTAGAAAATGTTTGATTGTTGACACAAGTTAAAATATGATAAAAAATGTTTATCACAAGAAGTGTGTGTATGTATATATAGGTTACACAAAGTTATCAATGTATTCAACGTTTCTTTATTTCTCTCTCTCTCTTTTTATGTTTATACTTTTGTCCGAATTTACAAAGATCTTACCTGGTAGTTAGTTGAATGGTTTCACCTGGCACTATGTTAAATGATCTTATCTCTAATAATTTTACTTGGTACTATATTGAATGATCTTATCTCTAATGGTTTTACCTGGTACTGTATTGAATGATCTTAATCTCTAATGATCTTACCTGGTACTATATTGAATGATCTTAATCTCTAATGCTCTTACCTGATACTGTATTGAATGATCTTATCTCTAATGGTTTTACCTGGTACTGTATTGAATGATCTTTAATGATCTTACCTGGTACTGTATTGAATGATCTTATCTCTAATGATATTACCTGGTACTATATTGAATGATCTTAATCTCTAATGGTTTTACCTGGTACAGTATTGAATTATCTTAATCTCTAATGGTCTTACCTGGTACAGTATTGAATGATCTTATCTGTAATGGTTTTACCTGGTACTATATTGAATGACCTTATCTCTAATGATTTTACCTGGTACTGTATTGAATAATCTTACCTGAGGCTGTATTGAATGATCTTATCTCTAATGGTTTTACCTGGTACTATATTGAATGACCTTATCTCTAATGATTTTACCTGGTACTGTATTGAATAATCTTACCTGAGGCTGTATTGAATGATCTTATCTTTAATGTAGCCTGAATTGTCAGATTTAGCTGATAAATCCAAGGAAGTACGGCTCCAGCGTTTTACTAAATCAACATTTTCTGTTTCTGTTGAATTAATTAACGCTTCGTAGAGCTCCACCCATTCCTTGATATTCAGGTCAACAAACGGATAACCCAGAGTAAGTCCTAAAAACTTCAGAGATTCGGCTGTGCTTGACTTTGCTACTATGGTTGTGGGAAAATAATATAAATAAATCAAAAATTTGGACAACACATGGATATATATATCTTGTTGCAGATTAGGGCTAACATAAAGCATATGATAAAATTACCTAGCTCCTCAGCACAATGTAGAAATATCCTACTTTTATTAAAATTCACTCGAAACATATTTCTCTTACTCCAAGTGATAAACAAAAAAAAAAAAATGTTTCTTTTATTGAAGTTGTCTGACTCAAGTTTTCTTTGTGATATAAATAACAAACAACTAAACTAATAAACTTCAAGTGATTATTGACCATGGAGAATATTTTGAGATAAAATATTCGATCACCATTCAGGTTTCATTTGACTTAGCTTCAATCTATTTTCTCCTAACGTATGTTGGGGGACTGTTTCTTAATATACGCTGTGAACACATTTCATTTGACTTAGCTATAATCCATTTTCTCCTAGCGTATGTTGGGGGGACTGTTTCTTAATATACGCTGTGAACACATTTCATTTGACTTAGCTTCAATCTATTTTCTCCTAACGTATGTTGGGGGGACTGTTTCTTAATATATGCTGTGAACATATTTCATTTGACTTAGCTATAACTTATTTTCTCCTAGCGTATGTTGGGGGGACTGTTTCTTAATATACGCTGTGAACATATTTCATTTGACTTAGCTATAACTTATTTTCTCCTAGCGTATGTTGGGGGGACTGTTTCTTAATATACGCTGTGAACACATTTCATTTGACTTAGCTATAATCCATTTTCTCCTAGCGTATGTTGGGGGACTGTTTCTTAATATACGCTGTGAACACATTTCATTTGACTTAGCTATAATCCATTTTCTCCTAGCGTATGTTGGGGGGACTGTTTCTTAATATACGCTGTGAACACATTTCATTTGACTTAGCTTCAATCTATTTTCTCCTAACGTATGTCGAGGACTGTTTCTTAATATACGCTGGGGACAGATATTCCACTTGACTTAGCTACAATCCATTTTCTCCTAATGTTGGTTTGGGACTGTTTCTTAATATACGCTGTGAATGATCATAGGAACTGTTGCTATGGGAAACCACAAACATTAGTGAGCCGAAAACTGAATCGTAGAACTAAGTCTTAGTTTCACGTAAAATCCATTAATGATGCAATATTTTAATGGAATCCTAGGGCGATCTGATGACGTTTCGGGAGAAGAACACCGTAGTTAACACGTGTGAAAATGAAACTGTTACGTCACTGGTTCGGTTTTACGTGTAAGAAAGTAACTGTTACATCATTGGTTCAGTTTTACACGTGTGAAACTAAAACTGTTTCGTCAATGGTTTGCTTTTTATATGTGTGAAATCAAAACTCGTTTACAAGGATATGGAACCAAGATAATATAACAAGTTTGTAAAATTAAACTTAAGATCATATCTTCACATGACTATGACATAAGACAGATAGCCACGACTAGCAATCCTCAACTTAATTTTTAACACGTTCATTAAAAACTGTTTCAGGTCAAGAGACATACGCCCGACTAACCAATTCCATAATTCAGTCATTATTTTAAAACGTTTATTAGACCAACTAGATGTTTATCAATCCCACTTACTTTTATTTCTAGCAGTTCATAAGTTTTGTTTTTTGTTGGGGTTTAATATCCATCCTTTGAAAAGGTTGGCACTTAAAGCTATTTGTAAGTTTCGTTTAACTAAGTGGTGTGTTTGGTATATATTTATAATAAGTAAACTTTCAGTCAAACGAAATGTGTTCGTGACAATGTACATTACCGATATCTTGATTCTTATCACAAAAACTGACATGTCACTATAATTAACGCCAAGTATTATGTGCGATAGGTTTCATAAATAGTGCAGCTCCGATAACGTTATTTGTATTACCATTAAGAGTATACATATCGTATATCTCCAACTCTCGAGTATCCAGAAAAAAATGGGTGGGAGTTCTTTGTAGTAGTGGTACTTCACTGAAACATATAACAATCCTGAATTCGAAACATTGTTTGAGATACTGGTACTTCACTGAAACATCTAACAATCCTGAATTCGAAACATTGTTTGAGATACTGGTACTTCACTGAAACATTTAACAATCCTAAATTTGAAACATTGTTTAAAGTAATGGCTCTTCACTGGAACATTTAACAATCCTGAATTCGAAACATTGTTTGAGATACTGGTACTTCACTGAAACATCTAACAATCCCGAATTCGAAACATTGTTTGAGATACTGGTACTTCACTGAAACATTTAACAATCCTAAATTTGAAACATTGTTTAAAGTAATGGCTCTTCACTGAAACATCTAACAATCACGAATTCGAAACATTGTTTGAGATACTGGTACTTCACTGAAACATTTAACAATCCTAAATTTGAATCATTGTTTAGAGTAATGGCTCTTCACTGAAACATCTAACAATCCTGAATTCGAAACATTGTTTCAGATACTGGTACTTCACTGAAACATTTAACAATCCTAAATTTGAAACATTGTTTAAAGTAATGGCTCTTCACTGGAACATTTAACAATCATGTGTTTGAAACATTGTTTGATGTACTGGTACTTCACTGAAACATTTAACAATCCTGCATTTGAAACGTTATTTGAGACTGGCTGGAGTACCCGTCCCCTGGACGGAAGTCATGTAAGTTCATGATTAATGAACTCTTAGGACATGAAAAGTTGCTTCCCTTTTATGTAATTGTAAAAAACGCACATAAAAACGGTAAAACGCAAAGCTGAAAAATCTGTATGTATATCCCCATGGACCCAACAAACCTTCATGCCAGATTTGGTGAAGATCCATCAACAGGGGCGAAATAGTGGTAAAAAACACAAAAACGCCCATAAAACCACAAAATGCAAAACTGAAAATTTGTATGGACCTAATACCCCCCATACCAATTTTGGTGAAGATCCATCCACACCTTACGAAGTAGTTACATGACGTACAACAGATAGTACTATTATATTTATATAGATACTACACACAGGAGCTGTTGTTTTATACAACAAATATAGGTAAATATTACAAGAACAAGGACACAGAGACTCGTGAATAAGTTCTCGTTCATTAGTGTTCCACGGTTACAGTGATCAGTATTAAAATAATGAAACATGTGGATACGTTCTCGTTCTTTAGTGTTCCACGGTTACAGTGATCAGTGTTAAAATAATGAAACATGTGGATACGTTCTCGTTCTTTAGTGTTCCACGGTTACAGTGATCAGTGTTAAAATGATGGATACGTTCTCGTTCTTTAGTGTTACACAGTTACAGTGATCAGTGTTAAAATAATGGATACGTTCTCGTTCTTTAGTGTTACACAGTTACATCGATCAGTGTTAAAATAATGGATACGTTCTCGTTCTTTAGTGTTACACAGTTACAGCGATCAGTGTTAAAATAATGGATACGTTCCTGTAACTGTGTAACACTAAAGAACGAGAACGTATCCATTATTTTAACACTGATCGCTGTAACTGTGTAACACTAAAGAACGACGATCAGTATTAAAATAATGAAACATGTGGATACGTTCTCGTTCTTTAGTGTTACACAGTTACAGTGATCAGTATTAGAATAACGAAACATGTGGATACATTCTCATTCTTCAGTGTCCCATTATAATGATCAGTATAGAAATACTTTAATTATCAATTTAACAACTTAAAATCACGACAGACTTTCCTACATTTCACGTTAAGTTTAGGATAAAGAATGATGTCCAAGTGAATTTATATTTTAGGATAGATTAGAAAGTGTCTGATTTATAACAAAGCCACACTGGGCTATATGCTGAGTCAACCGCGGGGAATCGAGCCACGGATTTTTGTGTTGCGAGTCCATAGGTTTACCGCTGTCTCACTGGGACCATAGTTTGGGTAGATGCTTGCTTGGTGTGCTTTCTTTGAGTCCTAAAACATATTCATGAATCTTACAAACCTATGTTAACACTAAACACTCCTTTCAGTAATATTATAACCCATGTTAACTAATTTAGGTTAACACTAAACTTCTTTCATTAATATTATAACCCATGTTAACTAATTTAAGTTAACACTAAACATTTCTTTCAGTAATATTATAACCCATGTTAACTAATTTAGGTTAACGCTAAACTTCTTTCAGTAATATTATAACCCATGTTAACTAATTTAATTTAACGCTCCTTTCACTAATATTATAATCCATGTTAACTAATTAGGTTAACACTAAACACTTTTTCAGTAATATTATAACCAATGTTAACTAATTTAGTTTGACGCTAAACTTCTTTCACTAATATTATAACCCATGGTAACTAATTTAGTTTAACGCTAAACGCTTTTTTCACTAATGTTATAACCCGTGTTAACTAATTTAGGTTAACACTAAACTTCTTTCAGTAATATTATAACCCGTGTTAACTAATTTAGGTTAACACTAAACTTCTTTCAGTAATATTATAACCCGTGTTAACTAATTTAGGTTAACACCAAACTTATTTTACTAATATTATAACCCATGTTAACTAATTTAAGTTAACACTAAACATTTCTTTCAGTAATATTATAACTCATGTTAACTAATTTAGGTTAACACTAAACACTTCTTTTAGTAATTTTATAACCCATGTTAACTAATTTAAGTTAACACTAAACATTTCTTTCAGTAATAGTATAACCCATGTTAACTAATTTAAGTTAACACTAAACATTTCTTTCAGTAATAGTATAACCCATGTTAACTAATTTAGTTTAACGCTCCTTTCACTAATATTTTAATCCATGTTAACTAATTAGGTTAACACTAAACACTTCTTTCAGTAATATTATAATCCATGTTAATGAATCGCAGTAATTATTTGTTTACTATAACGGGCTTAAACCTTTTGAAGGATGAGTGACTATTTAACGTGATTGCAAGTTTAGCTCCTACTTTCACCTTTTAAAAGGTGAGTGACTACACAACGTGACTACAAGTTTAGCTTCTACTTAAACCTTTTGTAGAAGACTACAAAACGTGACCACAAGTGTAATTCTTATTGACACCTTTTGAAAGATGAATGACTATACATCGTGACTACAAGTATAACTCCTACCCCTACCTTTTGAAAGATGAATGACTACACAACGTGACTACAAGTATAACTCCTACCTATACCTTTTGAAAGATGAATGACTACACTACGTGACCACAAATATAGCTCCTACTGACATCCTTTGAAAGATGAATGACTACATAACGTGACCACAAATATAGCTCCTACTTACGTCTTTTGAAGGGTGAGTGACTACAAAGTGTGACCGCTGGATAAAGGGGCAAGTTTTTGTCAGGGGTGATGAGAATATTTTCCTGTTCAGTGACGAAAGTGTACATCCTTGGACTTGTTACTGTATTTTCGATCACCATGAACACCTGGACGATGAATCCAACTAGGCACACAGACACAACCATTGACCACACCAAACGGTGGCACCATGAACTTGACCTTGCTATGTGACTCACTCCATGGAGTGAGGTATTTAAAAGAAATTCGTTAACAGGCGAATGTGATGAATTCTGTTTTTCTTTTGTTGACTTGACATTTCTTTCCTGTTCTTTCAGATATTCAGTTAAATCTAAAGTAGTTGGCTGAATGGCTTTAGATTTTACAGAACCCATGACAAAGCCAGCAGATTTCCTTTTTTTTTAATCTAATCTACACCAAGACAGAAAGCACCTTCAAGTCACTTCTTCCTGACGTCTCATTCCCCACGTGGCTTCTTCTACTGGCTTTAATTAAGTGAAAAGAATGCGCCAGCTGGTAGTGTAGTAGTTTCACATTTTAGGAAAAGGGAAAATCTTATAAGTTATTTTGAATATCAGTTAACAACGTCACCTAGCTTATGAAAGTCAATATTGACTCTTTGATTATTCCCGTTCAAGAGGGCTAGCTGAAACCACCGGTATAGTAACAGATTTGAAGTGAAATCACTCCTGGAGACTGTGATTAATGTCCTAATTATACAGAGGAAAGTAAAGTATATGGTAATAGACAATTAACCCCAAACTTGCTGTAGTCTACCCAACAAAAACTTATATAATACGTGTGAGTTAACCTGCGATGGCCTGGTTGATGGACGCTCAGGTGGAATGTGTCACCATTATCATCCAGAGTTGAATACAGACATTAAGACACTGGAAATATTTAATTCAATATATTAGATCCAAAAAAAAACAATTTAATACCATTCACCTTCAACTATTACACTGTATTATATCACAAAGATCAATTTACAATCAACAATACAAGAACTATTTGATGTGTGCATATTCATGTACTACTAACCCGGATGAAACCGCAATGGCGAAAGATTGGCTGAAATAAAATGTTTTTAATTTTTATCTGGAAAGTATAAGTAGTTTTGTTTTTCAAACTTTATTGCCAAAATCTATAAATTCTCCCATTTCTCAAATATTTTCTCTAATATATTACTTCAAAATGAGGACCGACAAGTGCAGATAGCCCTACAATAGTTTTGTGCGAAATCAAATAAACAAACAAAATCCTACAGGTAATATGTAAAAAACTAAAGCTGAAAGATTAAATTCTTCAATAGCTGATATTCTAAGAAAACATTTCCGTGCACTTTACGGATGAGAAAATAACCCAAATGTAATTATTTAAACTTTATATGTAGTACTCATTTCGATCCTTTTTAATAAGAATTCTTGGGTTCGAAGTGCTCAAAGTTCATAAATTATTTTTGTTTAATTACATTGTTCATGACATCTTTTTTTTTGTTTTTCTTTAATGATACATTAACTACTTAGCTAACTTAATATCGGTGGTTGATTTATTATTGATATCCCATGTTGATGAACCTACACGTTGAGTTGGCGAACACTAAAAACGAAGGGATTACTGGACCGTAAGTCAACGCCCTCACACGTGGGAGAATCGTAAACTTCTAACCTACGGGGATGAGGTAAAGTGACGCAGAGATGATTACAAAGCATCCATATGTTGGATTTTTTTTTACCATTATTACTTTGTCTAAGAAAATTATAACGAAAACAGTTCAAATTAATTTGATGACGTTGCCATAGCAACCACCTTTTGAAAATTTAAAATTGAAGGATTACTTAACTCTCTTATTAAGTTTAGTTCACAGTCCAACACGCTAACCACATCGGCTCGCATCTTCATCATAAGTACGGTAGTACTTATAGTATGAATGGACCAGATGTGCAGTACAAATTAAAATCTTAAACACACTCCAAACAAACAAAACTTTATAAGCACTTTACATACATTGTTGAGTAGTAATCAAACCAATTGCAGAGTAACAAGCCACCAAAACACTTGAGAAAAGTCCGCGGAGCAAAAACAAAATTTCCACAAAACCATGATATTGTCAATTTGACTGACTAACGTTGTTGGAAAGGCACAGCTCTCTCTTGCCTTCACTTTATGCAAATCTAAATGCACATGATTGAATTACGCTACCTTGGCTAAAAGTGTTTTTCTTAGTTTTACTTATAACCTTGGTAATAACAATAACCATTTTGCAACACAATTAACTCGCTGACGATACACTAGTAGCCATATTATATGGTTAAGAGTACCTTCTGTGAGTTACCAAGTGACAACCTGCCCTCATAGAACGTGCGGGTGCACGATTCTTATGCGCACGTGCTGTATCAGCTAGATAAAAAACATGGACTACGTAGGTTATTTAGTTCTAGGTTCCAACTCTGATCTAATCTTTGAAATCGAAGTTTTCAGTTCTATACGTCTGACTCTAGGATTCTGACCAAAATGTTATATAATAAGCACTGACTAAAACATTCTACAATAATCACTGACTAAAACATTATATAATAAGCACCAACTAAAACATTCTATAATAAGCACCGACTAAAACATTCTACAATAATTACCGACCAAAACGTTATATAGTGTTACGACAGCGGAAGTCACGTGACGCTAGTAACACATCATGAGATTCTCGAAGGATCTTGACTTTTCCTGGCAACTCTAATCTTTTCTAGGCGCCCTCTATTTTAGTATATAAGCCTGGCAAATAAAGCGCAAAGATGATTGCAGATAGACAGATATAGAGACAGATAATTGAGTCAAGCGAGCGGTAGGATTGGTAATATAAAGTGTGTGTTTTGTTATCGAGATTGCAAACGTATTAACTGTGGAAATTCTGTGTATTGCAAAGTTGTATTGAGAAAGAATAAACTAGTTTTAATTAAGAAAGGACTTGTATCGCTGAAGTTTCTCGGAAAGAATTTCTACGGGAAATTAGCAAACAAGCAGATACGTAACAATAATATGCACCGACTAAAACATTCTACAATAATCACCGACTAAAACGTTATATAGTAACCACTGACTAAAACATTGTATAATAATCACCGACTAAAACATTCTACAGTAATCTCCGACTAAAACAGTATATAATAAGCACCGAATAAAACATTCTATAATAAGCACCAACTAAAACATTCTACAATAATCACCGACTAAAACATTGTTACGTCTCTGTTCGTTTGTTAATTTTCCGTAAAAAAATTATTTCCAAAGAAACTTTAGCGATACAGGTCCTTTCTTTAATAAAACTAGTTTATTCTTTCTCAATACAACTTTGCAATTCACTGAATTTCCACAGTCACGCTATAAATTAAACAAACGCTATAATTCACAACGAACGAACGATTCATGCACTTGACTCAACTGTCGTCTTTATCTCTGTCTGCAATTCAATTACATTGTTGCCGTCATTTCTTGGCGGTCTTATATACAAGAATACCACATATCTAGTAAACACTCGAGGCTTCACGAAGGGACAGGAATTTTCTAGAAGCTCATGACGTGTTACTAGGTCACGTGACTTCCGCTGTCGTAACAACATTATATAATAAGCACTGACTAAAATGTTTACATAACGATAGCAATTTTAATAAAACTGTGCTGAGTCATTATTGAACTGGTCCTTGATTTCCAAACGTTTTGACTGTCAATTTTAAGAGCTTGTAGCTTGTCTTAAATTTTGAAACAAAACAAAGTAAGCTTTCGATTCTAAAACTACCTATTGTAGACTTTTATATCTAGTTCTCGAAATATATTACATTGCAAATTAACAAGTCCCAGCTTAATATTGCATGCCGAAAATGTTGACAGAAGAACGTACTGGTTTAATCACAAGGGGAGGGAAGGGGTATATGTTAAACCTTATCCTATATAAACCTTTTCTGAAGGTTTCTTTAACGCGCTTTCTAATGTGAAATAGAAATTCCTTCAAAATCTGTGCATGAGACAATACATCAGTTGTTCTTTGACATAACTCTGGATGTACAAATCATTTACCTTTGTTTTCTGTCGCTGCTTTATCAAACTTCAAATGAATAGAAATCGTAACAATAAACCTATCGTAACAAAAACCTTTTTTAAATAAAACATAACAATAAACTTTATATAGCGAAAAACCGCAAATAAGTCATAACAATAGAGCTAGCATATCAAAAAAAAATTTTAAATAGACCATAACAATAAATCTAATAGAACGAAAACAGTTTTTAAATACATCGTAATAATATAGCTGCATAACAGAAACAACTTCTAAATAAATCGTAACAATGGAGCTACTACTATAACGAAAACGGTTCTTAAATAAATCATAACAATAGTATTAGCATAAGCGGAACAATTTTTCAAATAACTTACTGCACATTTAACGCGCTTCTTTTTTTAAAATATTTAAAAGTAAAAGAGATATCAGGAAAAAAAGTAATCTACTTCTTTTAACATGTTTTTTCAATCCTTCTTGTAGCTTTAATTACAGTTTGAGCAACCTGTTTCCAAACTATTAGAACAATCCTCAATCAAATTAGATAAGGTTATTTTATGCACGTCCCTACTAAAGCTTTAATATACTGTTACGTCTCTGTTCGTTTGATAATTTCCCATAAAGATTCTTCCCGAGGAACTTCAGCGATATAAGTCCTTTCTTAAATAAAACTAGTTTATTTTTTCTCGATACAACTTTGCAATACACAGAATTTCGACAGTTACTTTAACTTAAACACACGCTATAATTTACAACGATTCACGCACTTTACTTACGGTCACTACCGCTCACTTGACTCAATTATCTGTCTCTATATCTTTCTTCAATCTGCTATCATCTCCGCTTTATTTGCCGGACTTATATATTAAAACAGAGGGCGCCTGGAAAAGACTAGAGTTGCCAAGAAAAGTTATGATCCTTCTAGAAACTCATAAAGTATTACCAGCGTCATGTGACTTCCGCTGTCGTAACAATACTAATTTCAACCGCCTTATTTTTAACAGAAGGTATAGAACAGAGAAAACCAAAATCTTTGACTGAAACTGAAATGATGAAACAACATTATGACTAAAATTATTTTTCAGAGTACCATCATAAGGTGATTAATAATTAGTTATAAAATCGGAAAACCATGTTACATCTGTATTTTTGATGTTTTTCATCAAAACTATTAGACTTTTAGCAAAAATCTATATTAATAATAGGCTTGCGTTTGTCTGCTCGGAACTTTTCTCGCAAATTTCTCGAGCAAACTCTACAAATCTCTTATCGTTAGAAAGGAGTCGGGGTTGCATTTTGGCTTTCCATTCAGAATCACCTTACCTATTTTTTTTAGACAAACTTTTCAATGCAACAAGTATGCTATAAGATGGAACAGTGTCGTCATAATTAACGACTAGCTTCGATTTCAACTTTATTTTTTTTTTATTTGCAAAGTATTTCACACAAACAACACTCATCCCGCGGGTAATTTTCTAAGAAAAATGAACATTATACTAAACACAATTTCCATGGGCTTTCTCGACTTTTTAGGTCTAAAATACGTATGCGCAATCGTTCAAAACCATACGCTTATCATTTTGTGAACACGCATTCAGACGTTTCTGTATATTCAGTGAAGTTTGCCTTCATTACAACCTTACGTTTACTTTACTTTGCAATAACTTAGCTTCGGTTCGTTTCATAGTCTGCTATAAACACCTTTTAGCTGCTTTTTTTTTTACTTCGGGTTTCATTCTTCGTTTTTGTGAATTTCTTTGTTTCAACTCGTAAAACTGTCATACACTGAATGCTCATAACTGTTTCATACTGTATTAATGAGGTTTTTTAATGATGTCAGAAAAGCACGTAGGCTCAATAAGTCTTGATACAAAGCGATCATCGTTTTTATCATTTTGTAATGAGGTTCTTAAGTCTTTTTCAGTCACCAATAACCCAACCTAAAACAATATAGGTACTTGAATAGTGGTAAAGCTCGTGCCTAAATAATTATTTCACATTATACGTCGGACCAAGTATTTCAGGATTACCTATATATTTTAAAGATTTATTTTTAATTTTACCTTTTTAAAAATTGAAAGGAAAATCTGTAACATAGAGGTCTAATGCTTTTTTGATTGGCCATACCCTCTGCTGTGGACTGTAGTTTCGCTTATTAAAAGCTCATCAGTAGAGCGTGAGCTGGCAAATCAAAGAAATACAGTTAGACTTCTTTTAATGGTGATTTGGATAAAACATTAATAGACGAAAGTGCAGTCCACAGTAGAGGGTAGGGCCAATCAAAGAAAATATTAAGCCTCTACTCACAAATTCTTCTTTCAATTTTACCTTTGGTGAAATTGAAAAGAAATCTGTAACAAATATATGTTTCATACTCTGTACATTGGTAGTTAGGAAGCTCGATTCGCAATCTGAGGGTCGCGGGTTCGAATCCCCATCCCACAAAACATGCTCACCCTTTCAGCCATGGGGCATTATAATGTGACGTTCAATCCCGCTATTTATTGGTAAAAGAGTAGCTCAAAAGGTGGCAGTGGGTGGTGATGACTAGCTGCCTTCCCTCTAGTCTGTCACTGCTAAATTAGGGAAGGCTAGCGCAATATAGCCCTCGAGTAGCTTTGCACAAAATTCAAACCAAACTCTGTACACTATTATAAATACCATTACTTTACGTATAGTGTTATTAAATAAAGCTACGTCTATGTAAGTTTGTTTGTCTGACCACGTAAATTATTTTTTCAAATAGACCAGGATTTATTAATCTAACACATAATTCTTGCAAGAAAGCGAAGTTTAAATGCCGTGAATGAAAATGATAGAATAAGGAAAATGTAAGTGAATGACATGAAAATTACTGCAAATGTTTTGTGGGTCGCGTTTAGTTCAAATGAATTATCTTGTACAAAAATTTCCTTCATTATATAAAGAAGTTTTGATAGCTTTTTATATATATTTGCAAAGTTGCCGTAAACTCATGGTTTCAAACTGTCAGAAATTTTCTGCAATAATAATTTGATACCTTTCATTAAGTCATTTTTCATAAGAAACTATATTGTTTACAAAATAAAAACAGTTCATTTTAAAAATTCTGAGAGTGATTCGTGCTACTGTTTTATTTGTACTTAATCAAACACATCATTAAGCAAATTTATTTTAAGAAAATATGGGTATCCATATTTAATATGTGTAACAACTTGCAGAATATTTCGAAACAATAGCCATCGAAATAAATTATAATATATATAACATGATTCATCAAACTACAGCTTCTCAGTGGGTCAGCTTATCTGCTTGTTTACAATGCTAAAATTCGGGTTTCGATACCCATGATGAACAGAGTACAGATAGCCCATTGTATAGCTTTGCGCTTCGCAACAAGACAAATCATTCAATTACAAAATTATGATGGAAATTTTCAATATATCAATTAAAATTTATTGAACAACTTCAGTATAGCACATTTAAAGCCTTTAATGGTAAAGAATATAACATTTTTGAAGTTTTGACAGTCATATATCCTCATTGATTTTTTATTTTTTTTGTCTATGTGTAACAAGGATCGTAACTATTTTCGTGTACCTTAAGACGGAACGTTAGTTTTCTAATTCAAAGTGAGCATTTCCTATTATAAGAAACTATGTTAGTAGATAATATTACTATTCAGACTGGAGCAAACTTTTCCTTCCACAGGACCCAGCATAACCAGGTTGTTAGGGCACTTGAGGGTCGTAGGTTCGAATCCTCATCACACCAAGCATGCTCACCCTTTCAGCCATGGGAGCATTATAATTAGACGATCAATCCCACTATTCATTGCCTTCCCTTTAGTCTGTTATTGCTAAATTAGTGACGGCTAGTACAAATAGCCCTCGTGTAGCTTTGCGCGAAATTCAGAAAACAAACCTTTCCACAGCTTCATGATAGATTAATAACAAACACTGGAGTAACTTTAAAACCTTTCAATTACCACGACCTGAGGAGCCAGGTTAATTTTGAGACTTTAATGTGTTTTTTAAATATGTCACCAATTCCCTTTAATACCAGATTTTGTTTCAGTAGGCACATGCGGTTCTGTTTTTGTTGTTTATTTTTCGTTAGATACTTTGTATCTAATGAAGTAAATTTAAAATAACGTCCATTGTACGGCTTGATTTCGTTTTAGTTGGAATGAACTAAATTTTATTCGAAATGTGTTTAATTTTTAAATATCCTAGAGGCTGACGTAAACTATTCTAAATAAGAAGAACTTAAATCATCATAGTAGAGTTGAAAATGTCGCTAGTTTTTTTTTTCCTGTTATTGTTCCCAATAAATTTCATGTTCCATGTCATCGAAAGACTCACTCACTTACTTTATCCTCACGTTTAGTTAATCTTTATAACGACAGATGGCATTTGGATCTTTTATTGTCGAACAATTTTAAAACTAAGCTGTATTTTATGAATTTGCGTTTTGACTTACCTCATATGCTTTAGACTTTGTTATTAAAAATGTCAGAACTTTTAAATTAAAAATTATTTTGAAACAAAATAGACTAGCTACATCACTAGCATAAGAGAAAGTCACGTGATCTATTCGTTCCCTTGGCATATGAGGCGAAGGTTATATAGTCTTAATGCAGTAACTTGTTTGGTAGAAACGTGGGTATGTTGTTGTCAGAAGGTAATGGTGGTTGTGAGTTAGAATGGTTGACGTTGGCTCAGTTCGAAATAGAAACGTGATAAGTAAAACACCTGTGTTGTGTCATTCTAATTTTTGAGATATAGTAAAATATGGCCGACGATACAAGTGTTAGAGTTGCAGTTCGGTAAGTGAATGTAATTCATTCTCTCAGTGTTTCTTCGGTTGTGATTTGAATCTCTTACCATAAAGGTATAACCGAAAATATATCGTTTGTTTTGTTTTTTGTGGGCGCCAAGCAGCCTGGCTTTTAACTACGTATTTTATGATGATTGCAATATACCTGTGTTAGTGTTACTTCTTGCTGTTTTACGCAAAAAGAATGAAAAAAAAAAGTCATGAAAGTTATATTACTTTGTGGCAAGGAAGAATTTAAAATATTGTATTTCAAAATTGTTTATTAGGAAAAGCAGTAGTTGTGTAAATCCAGAAAGCTAAACAAAATCGAACCTTGGCTAGATTATTAATTTTTATGGTGTGTTTTACAGTTTATAATAAGTGTGATAATCTTCTGTTTAATAAGTTAAAAAAATTATAAAAGCTTACGAGAGTGCAAGAAAACTTTTTTCTACAACTATGTTTAAAAAATCCACGTTTTCTGTAATTTTTTCCAAGCCCTTGTTTTCTTTCCTGTACTGTACATACACACACACACACACATGTAATTAAAACAAACTTGGACAAAGAAAGCAGTGAGTAAATATTGCAAAAAGAATGAAACATAATGTTAGTTTAAAAATTAAATGTAATTATGTTGCACTCTGATTATTAAGTTGCATGCTGTTACTGTGTGTTAATTTCATTATTTTTGCTCAAGAACGCTACCAAGTATATTCGATTATACTTTTCTGACTTTAGAAACGTGGTCATGATTATGGGACTAGATGATCCCTACTATCTTTATTACATTATATACTATAACTGAATACTTGTGGGTAGATCATGATGATGGGATTAGATGATCCCTACTATCTTTACTACATTATCTTCTATAACTGAATACTTGTGGGTAGATTATGATGATGAGATTAGGCGATCCCTACTATCTTTACTACATTATCTTCTATAAGTGAATACTTGTAGTAAATCATAATGATGGGATTAGATGATCCCTACTATCTTTACTACATTATCTACTATAACTGAATACTTGTGGGTAGATCATGATGATAGGATTAGGTGATCCCTACTATCTTTACTTTATTGTTAATATGTAGAAGTTTTTTGATTGAAAGATTTGAATTTACTTGTTTCATTACCTTCTTGTTATGTTTTAACTTTATGTTAACTTTACAAGTGGTGTCATTTTTGGAACTGTTGTTAGACAGACGTTTTTGAGCATTAGGCTTTTTAGAGTTTTTGTACTTGTTCCGACTTGTAAACAATCTTCTACAACATTACAGACGCTGTAATTGATGCTAATTGGAAGAAGCACATTGTAAAAGGTAAATCATTAGAAAGAAACAGTCTTATTTTTTTATAGGTAGGATATTCACTGTGAAAAGGTTACATGTGCTCTGAGGAAATAATATTGTCACATTCCCTGTTTGTTTTGAAGCTGTGATGTAATTGGGCTTAATTACCATGCAAAGTAACCTTACCAACATCCAAATCTCTGCTTGTGCCTTAAGTACTCTGTGGGTATGACTCAGTCACATAGTATGCTGTTGGATTAGGTTAAGCCTAAAGCATTAAATCTGCGAGGTTCATTTAGGAACTACTTTAGTGCTTTATTCTAAATCTTATTCTACAAGTTAAGTATTAAAGTTTTATCAAATCGTGAACACAAGAATTTTTTACTAAAAGTATGTTTTGTTTCATAATTGTATAACTATTCTGTTAGAAGTTATGACGTGGGCGTACCTTCCATTTTGTAAATTAATAAAAGATAAATCTAGAGAGGGTACTGGGTTGAGGAGTTGATGTCCATGAATGTATTACTAATTAACTGTGTATGTGTGACATTATGAACTTGCACGTTAAACTCTGACAACATAAGCTTTAAGATATGAGCTCTTCTGCAGTACACTCTGTAAAACATGCTTTTCCTTAAGTTAGCTTCATTTTACTGTTTTATTTTTTAAGTAGCAGCATTAACTTTAAGTTATAATAACTTGCTTAGTATTGATCTAATTGCTAATTCTATATTCAGTTAGGTTGTTTTTAATTGTGTGGTTTTAAGTTGTATTTAGCTTTTAAATGATGGTGAAGTAAACTGTATACTAAGCTGAATTCTGCATTTAAGAATTTTTGTTGTGAACCAAGAACTTTCTTGCTCTCAGATCTGGATAATAGTAGCTTGGATATTAAAAAACTACTGAATTCTTGATGAGTATTAGTGAGAGTTCTTTAAGAATTTTAGTTTTTGTTAAATTATTTAACAGGTTGTGCTTGTGTGGTGAAGATAAATGTTCAGGTTCTTGGCTGATGAACTGAATCAGTTTCTGCTAGATCTCTTCATGTATTATAATCATATTGACTTGCAAATTGAAATATTAGTTAAATTGTCAAGTATAGGTTGGCTAAATGTATAACAAAAACAGCAGAGTAATTCTATGCATTATAAATCTTTTGGGGATGTCATTGTAATGGTGAAATGAATTTGGCTGTTGTGGCTTAATCCACTGAGTTGGATTGTTGCCACGTAAACAGCGTATAAGCACTGAAGATAAAATCTCTGAATAACAAGCAACCTGCAATAACCTTCAGTGGTTCAGATACAAGCATTTAAGTGGAGTGGTTACTACTGAGCTTTTTTATGTGGAAGTGTTAATAATCGTAACATGTAAGACTTTGCCATAACTTATTACTGTACTTATTGAGATTAAATTGTTCTGTACAGGAAAAACGTGTTTAAACAGCTTCAGAAACCTGCTTTGTTTGTCGCTAGTGTCCAAGTATATCCAAACAAAAGTAGTAGCACACATGATGTTACAAAAAAACAAAACAATCATAATGAAATATCAGCTGCAAGAATGTACATGTATGTAGATAGATGCTGGACCATGTTGTCTACCTTACAGTACTCTTGTTTGTCAGTTATACAGTTCTTTATAAATAATACAAAATACATAGGTAGGTCCTGGATTATATAGTCTACCTTACAGTACTCTTACAGTACATGAATTCTTACAGAATAAGTTGCTAAACATTTTTATGGAAATAAGAATATGAAACATTACTTGATTTAAGCCTACTTTGAGTTTGTTATACTTGGCCCAATTCATCTAAAATTTGTGTTCATAAAATAGTAAATGTAGTAACATTTATTTGGATATTAATTATTTTTAACTTACACACACACACACACACACACACAGTTCTATGTATGTTTGTTTGCGCCCTAACTCCTCCAAGCCCATTGGGCCAATCTTAACCAAAATGTGTATGTAAATACTATGAACTATGGTGAATGTCCTAAAGGGGTTAAAATTGAACTTATTTTGTAAAGCCTGTTGGTTAATTACTTCCAGCCTATTGAGTCAATCTCAAACGGTCTTGGCAGGTTAACACTTTAGACAATGTTGAATATTCTAAAGGGATTCAAGGTCAAAGTATGAAAGTTGCTGGATTGTTACTCAAACAACCATGCCTTTCTCATGGTCAGTGAGATCTAGGTGTTCAAGGGTGGGATCACCTCAAAATCTTTATTTGTTGGTAGGTGGAAAGTAAACTGCAAATGTTGTTTATGAAGAAACTTTGTTATAATTTTTAAATTTTGAGACATAGTTTATGTTCAAGTTATTACTTTGAAATATATGATTGCTGTTAAACTTTCATTGTTTTAATTAAGTTTTAACATTCCCTGTCAGTTGACTGGTATTTCAACTTATGTACATATATGTATAAGTATTTAACCAGACACTTTACTGCTATATATAGTGCATTGTAGTCTTGGATTTTTAAGAAATATTATCTATTATAGCCACCTATAAAAATGTCTGGCTAGATTATATTTGTCTGAATCAAAAAATAATAAAAGTAACAAATTAATGAAGACTGCTATGTAACAAACTGACTAGAAAACTAAACCTCTAATGAGTTGAATACTCTGTGTTAATATTTTCACTTGACATTTAAACAATGATTGTATTTCTTGTGTAAAAAAGTAAATGTTTTAAAGTAGAAATAGCTCTACTAAAGAAGAGCTAAAGAGATAGAAAAGTTCATTAGAAGATACTCTGTTAAACAAAAAAGCTGAAACTGCAAAAATGATCTTATAAAATGTAACTTTTAAATAGGTAAGAAAACAATACACTATAGCAGAGTATATTATCAGGAGGGCTTGTAATTTGTTTGTAAAATAGTTTGAAAATAATTAAAAATTTATTTAAAAGACAGTAGGATTATACTATAGTCACGAAATCAGTTTGGAGACTAGAAGAAATAGATAGTACAGTAGAAGGTTGTACAGTTTGTAATGAACAGAAATAAAATATTAGAAGGAAAGAAGTGGAGCACAATATTAGGAGACCATGAAGCTGCTTAGGTTTAACGGTAGTCACTTCTAATGTAGTGAAAATTATTTTTTATTTCACGAAATATTTGGAAAACCGAATGTTTTAGAAAATTCATTTACCCATACCAAAGTTGAGCGGTAGGCTTCGGGTCATTCTCAAATCAAGGCTTGGTTCTGCAGTCCCAACAGATGTACATATGTTGTTTTACTTATTCAAGAAAGTAAATATATGCTATTATTTTTGTACATCAATACACACACCCACTGTACAGTTTCTGCGTAGTTCGGGCGTATCGCTCTTTCCGTACGAAACCTGGTGCACGTAGGTAAGAGTTTCCGCCATAATTAGCAATTTCTGTTATCTTGGTTAGAATAAGAGGAAGGTGATTCTTGACTATCTATGAAAATTTACGAAGTGGGAACATTCCAAATCTAATTAGGTTATCTGTGTAAAAAAAAAAAGTTTATATTTAATGATTGTCTACCTTGTGGGAACTGCAACATCGCATATTTCATGGACACTTGATTGTAGCAGAAACAAAACAACTGCTATTTAATTTTTAGTTATCAATGTATTTCAGACAGACATAATCAAGTTTGCACATAATGGCTACCAGATAGCACTAGGATAGGAAATCTATGTAACTTGAAGAATAATGTGTGTTAGTCAGTTCGTGCCTGTATGCGTGCTAGCTCACTTGTAAACGCAATATTCCTATTGGCTAATTGTACAGTGGTACTTTAAAACGAGTGCAAAAGTGAACAACATTTAACGTGCATTGTTCTTTGTTTATAACATTGACTTTAAAGACAGTTACTTCAGTAACCTAAAGAAACATTACATTAAGTTATTTTTTTTTACTTTTCCGTGGCTTTTAAATAACACAATACTATAACTTCCAACAGGTGCCAAAAGTCATCAATTAGGCCTAAAGTGTAAATACGCTTCGTGTGCGAAGCACGAATTTATCCGCTATATAATCTACGGTATTAATTAGTCTTAATAAACACTGCCAAAACTTCATTTCGATGCTCTACAGCTAACACATTGCGCGAAAGAAAATAATTATTAGGCCTAAATTTAAATATGCTTCGTACGGAAAGAACAAGTTTTGTCCATAGGGGAATAAAATATTACACCATTTCTGAGGCTTTGTTAATACTTCAAGGAAGTGTTAAAAAGTAAAATAGTGACAAACTAAGACAGTTGATTTTTTTATATTTCTTGATACCAAAATTTTAAAACTTCGCAATTTTAGAACGGCGCTTTATCAAGAGATTGATCAAAAAAAACATTTCAAGATCTTATTCGCAGATGGCGATTATCCACAAAGACAAGATGTTTATACAGAGAAAAAAAAATCATTGATAGTCATTCCATGTTTTAGACTTATTTATTTAAAATATAAATACAAAACCCCCATATTATGCTTAGTAGGTTTTTGTTTCATTCATGCCATTGGCCTGATGATTAGGGCGCTCGACAAGCAATCTGTGAGTCTCGGGTTCGAATCTCCGTAACCGAACATGCCCGCCTCTTTCAGCCGTGGGAGCGTTATAATTGACGGTTAATCTTCCTATTAGTTGGTAAAAGAGTAGCCCAAGAGTTGGCGGTGGATGGTGTTCACTAGCTGCTTTCTCTCTCGTCTTTCACTGCTAAATTAGGGACGGCTAGCACAGATAGCTTTGCGCGAAATACAAAACAGACCATTCATATCCAACTACATAATACAACAACAGTAATGTTTAAAGGATTTATCTATTTGAAACATACAAAATTCACACACACACACACATATATATATATATAGTATTCCATATATGTGAAAAAAACTTTGGGCTTTGGCTCGAATGGCACAGGACACGATTCGTATGCAGGAAGTCGAGAATTCAATCTTGTCTATATCAATTTAAAATTTGTTTTTCTCCTAAATAATGTTTCAGTAGTCAAATAATTTTTTACACATAACGTACGCGAAGCACGAGTTTAATATTTTAATGTAACTGTAAAGTTTCATTTGACGAAAAAGCGTAAATCTATATAAATAAACGTCAATCTCTGTGTGTGTGTGTGTGTGTATCTGTTTCTTGTTCGTTTCCATATTTCCTGGTCAATCAGCATCAAACTTGATACAGGATGACACGAGGAAGATCATTAGAAGGAGGGTTACCCCCCCCCCCCCAATATAATTTCAGAAAACTACCAATGTTGTATATTAGCATTAGAATGAACTATGTAACCACAATTATTATAATTATTGAAAACAGTATGTTTTTATTTTCAGTATTGGTCCCTTTATGTATTTTTATTGCACTTTTAATGTTTATTATGTTAAGAACAAAAGAAAAAGCAAATAGGAGCACAATTTCCTAACCCTTGTTACAAACGAACATTTATTTCACCTGTCTAAAAGTGTAATAAAAATACATAAAGGTACTAATACTGAAAAGAAAGAAACAAATACTGTTTCTAAAAATTCTAACAATAGCTCATTCTAATGCTGAGGGATATACAACCATGGTAGTTTTTCCGAAATTAGATGGGGGGTCTGATCCCCTTGACCTTCCTTATGTCATCCTATGTCACTGTGTCAAGTTTGGTACTGATTGATCAAGAAATGTGGAAACATATAAGGAACATATATATATATATATATACACACACACACACACACACACACACACACACACAC
>NW_013668402.1:48602-53541 GCF_000517525.1 Limulus polyphemus | reverse complement strand
CAGAAACAAGGCAATGGGATGCTATGCTCATGTCGCATTTGTCAGTGATACCTAGGTTTTACCATCACCTTGACACATCCCCGCCTCTTTCAATACCACAAAAGCTACATATACTTGGTTTAAGTGACCAGGAATGCAATTCTATACAAGATGCTGATAGCTAAATGTCAGTACTAAAGATTCATTCAAGTGTTGGGCAAATTACACAAAGCTAAGATTTCTTTCAAATAGGTATAATATAATGCAAATGTTACACATACTAATAATTTGCTTCACCTTTCTGCTGTAATGGCTTTAATATTGAAATATGATTATATAAGTGTCTATCATAATAGGAACTGATAAATATTATTGTATTTGTTAATGAATACATCAAATTTTTTGTACATATTTAACAAAACAAAAACCAGAAATACAGTGTCTAACATCCACATATGTTTGTGGCAGCCATCATAAAAATTATAGTGCAGTAAGGATATGTCATACATGATCTAGATATTTGTGTAAATCTTCATCCAAATCTGATACCCACCATTTTAGGCCTTTATTAATACCAATAATTTTTGTCAATAAAACAAATGTACTATGAGAAATGTTCTCACATGTCTTGATAGTAAAATAAGTTTCTTAATAAATATAAACTATCATATTTTCCCAATTATAAGGTGATTTTTTTATTATTAATTAGATTGTAACAGTGGTGGGATTCAAATATTGTAACAACAGGTTCTCTCACTAGCAGCATGTAAAAATATTAGATCTGCAACTATTATATCTAGTGTTTATGATGTCTTTCGTCCAGTACCAGGTCTTGAATACGACAGATGTTGGTGACTTGTAGGTCGTGCTGGAAGCTATAAAACCAACTGATCAAAATAAAACTCTCTTCACCTTGATTGAAAAGTAGGGCAAACTTTCAGTGTCGCTAGGACTTGTTTATAAGTTTGCTACAGATGGGAAGCTGCACCCAAAATGCCTGATCTTCTGTTTCACTGCCACATTTATTTTAAGAGGTAAATAGAGGTGTTTTGGTACTTCATGACGTATCTGAAACTTAGATGGAGAAGGCCTTTCATCGTAATGGTAGAAAATTATCAAACTCCTATTGTTCATACGTGGCCCTTGTTAGGAAACGAGTTACATAAAAAAGAAAAACATTAAGATGGAAACCACGTATACAGCAACTGACACGAGCACGTTGGACAATTTCATAGCATGTGCACTTGCATAGCAATAGTATTCGCCTATCTTTTATGGACAGTGTATAGTGTAGAAGAAGCATGCTTTCAAGTTAGATGGGAAATATTTATCATCAAATCCAGCGTGTTTAGAAATAGAACCGAATGTTCATGATATACACAGCAAGATTGGCCATTGTGTATGAAGTCTGATGTTCGAAGGGGACTCGCAAAAAAATCGAACATTGTTCTTTATTCACCTCTTTATTTTACCCCTCCACCAAAAAACTTTTTAATCGAGTATTATTCTTGAATTGATATAGGCAAAAATCAATCTCTAGACATTTTAAACGTTTGGAATGTACAGAGATTTACTATTTTTAGAATTATGATAGTTTCATTATTTTTGATTAAATTTATTTTAGCATTTTGTAAAAACAAAACAAAAAAACATTTTTTGGTGACAAATTTAATTAAGTCCCCTATTCAAGAATGCGCATGCTCAGTGCAATTTATTCTGGTTTTGGTTGCGTAACATTAGTTTCATTGTTTTTATTTGTTTCAACGTACTGATTTTCACATAGGTGGGTTTTGTTACAAATTTAACTGTTAATAACGGCCGCAATTTAAAAAGCGTATGATGGGTCTTGGGTCTGTGTTTGGTTAATCCGATTATTTAAATATATTGTGGTGATACGTATTGACTACACCTTGTTTTTGTCGTTGTGCGCGACCAGGGAGAGTCAGGTTCAATTGAGCCCTCTTCCACCCTCCTTTACTATTGTTTATGAACTGCGAATTACTACAAAGTTATTCAAGAAACCAGGGCTTGATTACTAATGTAGAACACTGCGTAGAAACACTGATTGTACTTCCCTCTTCAGGGCCGTGTCCATGAATAGACTGCCTGTACTATTTAGTGCTATTTTACAGTTTCTGTTGATATGGTTGTATTACACTCACAAACAGTTCCATAACAGAAAGTCATTTTTTCACTTAAAATAATTACCAGTCGTGCATTAGTTTAATACATTTTTAAATTTTCAAGAAATATAATTTTTTGTGTTTTTGCTCCAAATATAACAGGACCCCTTTCTCTAATAATTCATTTCTTTGTTTTTCACCTGTTACTATCCATTTTATTTATTTTTTGTTTTTCTACTTTATTTTTTTGAAATATATTTTTAACGTATTACGTATGGAAGAAATTAATAAAGATTTGAATTTTGTTAAGTTGATTATAAAACACTTTTTTAATTGAAAGTTTCTAATGAATCTTTAACACTATCCCTGACGGCCTATTTTATTTCTCAGTGATGGGGGGGGGGGCTTTCTGGCCCCTCCTTTTTTTTTAATCATGTCAACCACAACAACTACTATATCTAGTAGAAGAATGTATAAGAACATGCTAACCACACTACAACTACTATATCTAGTAGAAGAATGTATAAGAATATGTCAACCACACTACAACTACTATATCTAGTAGAAGAATGTATAAGAATATGTCAACCACACTACAACTACTATATCTAGTAGAAGAATGTATAAGAATATGTCAACCACGCTACAACTACTATATCTAGTAGAAGAATGTATAAGAAAGTGTGGTTGCATGTTCTTATACATTCTTCTACTAGATATAGTAGTTGTAGTGTGGTTGGCATGTTCTTATACATTCTTCTACTAGATATAGTAGTTGTAGTGTGGTTGGCATGTTCTTATACATTCTTCTATACTTTCCCTCGAAGTTCTCATAGTGATATAAAGCTCTGAAAACTAATATAAAAACTAACATGTTCCTCGTTAAACACCGGTGCAGTATGTGCCGTTAACATGTTAACATTATACACCGGTACAGTATATAACGTTAACATGTTCAACATTAAACACCGGTACAGTATATAACGTTAACATGTTCAACATTAAACACTGGTACAGTATATAACGTTAACATGTTTAACATTAAAGAAGATACGTCCCGTAAAATTAAGAGACTTTGTTGAATTGTAATTTTGTGTTGTAATTCTGTACATTTAATTAAGTTATTGTTAATTGTTATTGGCTTATTGTATGTGGCTATTGTTCGGGACGAACAATACTAAGGAGGGGGCAGTGTTGCGTCGACGAGGTCACGTGACTGGTGTGGCGCCACCTATTTTCTAGAAGTATCTTGTTCCTTCGTGAATGCCCTAGCATTTACCAGATATATATTTGTCTGGTATATATATGGGAATCTCACAACGTGACAACAATGTGTGTGTAGGTAGTGAGTAATTAAATTGCAGTCACAGGGTATTGTTGAAGTTAACGTTCGTTCGTTATAGTGTTTGTTTTAGCGTGAATATTGAAATTAAGTGTATCGTAAAGTTATCTTCGGAAAGAATAAACCAGTTTTATTAAGTAAGGACTTGTGTCGCTAAAGTTTCGTCGGAACGAAGTTACGGAAAGTTAATTAACAAACGGAGACGTAACACCTTGAATTTGACATTTTTACACCTAGGATATAAAAGTAAATATTTTCACACCACTCCACTTCTAATGAAAATTTTTACATTATTCATGGTTTGAATATCCTGCTTTTTGATTCTCAACGTTATAATCATGCGACACGATGATCCTCTAGTGTCTAGAATTGCAATTTTATTCACTAATTTATAACGCCTGGTATGAACTGGTGGTTAAGGCATTCGACTCGCAATCTGCGGGTCTCGGGTTCGAATCTCGTCTCCTAATATGCTCGTCCTTTCAGCCATGAAGGCGTTATAATGTTACAGTCAATCCCACTATTCGTTTTTAAAAGAGTAATCCAAGAGTTGGCGGTAGATGATGGTGTTGACTAGCTGCCTTCCCTCCGGTCTATCACTTCAAAATTAAGAACGGTTAGCACAGGTAGCTCTCGAGTATCTTTGCGCGAAATTCTACAAACAAATACTAACTTTAACAGATTTCTCCAAATCTATATTTTAGTATGACGAATGAAAAAAATGTAGGTGTGACTTTTTATGTGTACCCCCCCCCCCTGTCACAATTCTATAGCTGTAGGATAAATAAAAATAATAAATACTAATCACGCACTGAATCGTGTCCCATCACCTCAGGGAGTGTTGGTAATAGTTACGTCATTGTTCCACGCAGTGAATCAAGCGCGAGCCCCTCCGGGAGGGTTGGTAGTATTTACGTCATTCTTGAAACTACTGTTGATTTGATTTCTGATTTTCTCTAAATTAGTTTTTATGTAATGTATACATCACTAATGGCTGATTAAGGATGTGTCATAAACGTAAAAGCTCTGACGTTGCTATACATATTGATGTGTATGTGTTCGTTTGTATAGGAAAGTTGTGGTCGCGAAATACGAACCAAGATTCATAATTCATATTTAAATGTCATGTACTTGTGTTTTGTACTGGTCTCCGTCTCGTTGGCTTCTGCTTCATGTGGGGTTCATCTGCTTCATCAGGAAATGTCCTATCATCGGTAACAGTCACATCAGTGGTAGTAACCTCATCAAGAGCTTCACTGTTTCCCTTCTCAAAACTGAGTAGAGTTTCATCTTCGACGGCGGCTTTTCAGGTGACATGTCTTCAGCAGCGTCAATTGTTCTGTTGTTCCTTTCGTCCCAGCTGAAATGTCCTGGACCGTGATAACGCC
Source organism: Limulus polyphemus (assembly GCF_000517525.1). Classification (NCBI taxonomy): domain Eukaryota; kingdom Metazoa; phylum Arthropoda; class Merostomata; order Xiphosura; family Limulidae; genus Limulus; species Limulus polyphemus. The sequence continues at coordinate 48,709 of NW_013668402.1, read as the reverse complement.
AAAGCCTGTTGGCATGCACCACTTTTGGCTTACCTCGACAACCACATTTTACCCGGAAAGTCACGTCTGAGAGACGATCCACTATGTCATATGGGCCTTCCCATGGA
>NW_013668402.1:18304-47789 GCF_000517525.1 Limulus polyphemus | reverse complement strand
TCCCTGACGGCCTATTTTTATTTTCTCAGTGATGGGGGGGGGGCTTTCTGGCCCCTCCTTTTTTTTTTTAATATCTAATATTTTTACATGCTGCTAGTGAGAGAACCTGTTGTTAAAATATTTGAATCCCACCACTGTACACCAGTGATACTTAATTCTAAGTGATATGTTAGGGTCTAGTGCAGGTGGACGTTTTATTATAGTAAACATTGAATGTGGAGAGATACTTAGGACTATCGCCATCATATATGGTATAGCAATCTATCTTGGTTTATTACGCATTTTTAAATAAATTTTTATCAAAATATTGGAACGAGCAACCTACGAGTCTGTCTTTGATCGCTTTAATGTCTGCGTATTTATGCATCAAATTATTATTTCTTGGTCTTGGTATTCTGTAGCCTGTGGTGATTATTTTGTTTTTATTGTCTTTAATTTCTTAACGCGTGTCGGTGCTACATTTGTCCAAGTAGGACAGGCGTATTCTACTACCTGTCGTATCTATTGTTTATAAATTTTAATGACATTTTCTGGTGCGGCTCCTGTATTTTTACCAGTCAATTTCTTGATATAGTTTGCTTGTTGCCATATTTTGTTTTTGATTTGATGTTGTTTTTTTTTCAAGTTAATTTTGAACCATACGTTACGCCAAGAAATTTTCCTGACGTGACTACACGTAAGAGTTCCGTACAAGTATGTTTCTGGAGGGTTTCTAAGCGTTTTTGTAGATTTTGAAAATAGAACTAGGTTAGTTTTTGGAACATTTATTTTTATTCTGAGTTTCTAACGATACTTGACTATTTGATTTGGAACTGGCTGTAAGTTTGTAGCTGCAATCGAAGGGGGTCGTGGAACTCTTTCCACATCACCTGCGAACTGTGAGGTTAGGCTAAAATTTAGGCATATCGCTAACATAGATGATTAAAACTACCCCTCCCTGTGGAACACCCGCCTCGGGAGTAAATTACTCCGTGTAGGTGATCTCCACATTTACTCTACAACCAGCGAATAACACCTGTTGGTAATTCAATTCATATTTTAAACCGTTATTTCATACAGTGTCGAATGGTTTTTCTATATCAAGAAAACAGGCAACTGTTCATTTCTTATGATTAAAACTGTTATGGTTTCAGTTAACCTAACCAAATGATCTGCTGTTTGCCGAAATTTTCTGAAACGATTTCAAACTTCAGGTAATTTTTGACGTAATCTCCAGAAAAGTGGAAATCCTATTGCTAATGTCCCTCGGTGGGACAGCGGCAAGTCTTCGGATTTACAATGCTAAAATCAAGAGTTCGATTCCCCTCGGTGGACGCAGCAGATAGCCTGATGTGGCTTTGTTATAAGAAATTATTGCTAATAATTCTAAAAATTTTGGCTACACAACTACTAACTGATTGATCGGTAGCTTCCTGATTTCCTTCCTTTAGAAACGTAAGTACATTTGCTTGCTTCCACGGAGCTTGAATTAAATAACGCTGTTAAATGATCAAACAATTTCTGAGTACCCTTTTTAAGGAGAATGACTACTACACGTTGTTTGAAGTGTTAGGGTTGTTTGTTGAATTTCTTGCAAAGCTACTCGCTCGCCGTCCCTAGACTAGAGGGAACGCAGTTCGTCAACACCACCCACTGTCAACTCTTGGGCCACTCTTTGCCAACGAATAGTAGTATTGATCGTGACATTATAACGCCCCCACTGCTGAAAGGGGCGAGGTTGAAGTGTTAGGTAAAAGCTGTGTTGTACTAGGATGTGCCTTTTCGTGAAGAACTTAACCTGAGAGTCGAGTTCTTTAGGTCATGATGCTTACAGTGATGACTTCACGTGTTCACTTTAATTGTTATTTCATTAAATATGAGGTTTCACGAATGTCTTCTCCGATTCGCCATATAAACTGACATCACGAACCTATGCCGAGCCTAGCAGTTCGTTTTATTCTTCCAACCACTGCAGTTCTAGGTCATGCACCCGGCGGAGTTGTACGTGGGTCTGGGTGCTCCTCGTTAGTGTACCCGCAACTTCCTTAGATGGAAAGACTGTTTAAGAAATAGACAATCGATAATTAGGCGTAATGTGTAGGGCGACCGTGACGTAGTATGTCTAATGTACTGTGATTGGATACAAATTAAAATGTAGGGATTGGAAGGTGAAACGCCAGTTTTAGTGTTATACATGCGGTGTTATTTCCAAGAACAATTCGATAACAACAAACTAAAGTTACAGTCATTTTTTATTTTTTTTTTACAGACATAATTGATCAGTTTTCGTTTTGTAAATCGACCATCTCTGTGATCACATTTCAAACAAATTTTGATTTTGTAACTTCCCTGAACGGTTTTCTATTGGGATTAAACTTTTATCGTTTCACTGTATATTAATGTAATTTATAATTAATAGATGAGATAAACTCTCATTCCTGTCGGTATCTAGGCATCCTTCATGTTTCGATACTAGCCAGTACTTGGTGCTGACTTAACCTCACTCAATTCCACACAAAAGAAAAGGGCCCGGCATGGCCAGGTGGATAAGGCACTCGACTCGCAATCTGAGGGTCGCGGATTCGAATCCCCGTCACATCAAACATGCTCGCCCTTTCAACCGTGGGGGCGTTATAATGTGACGGTCAATCCCACTATTCGTTGGTAAAAGAGTAGCCCAAGAGTTGGCGGTGGGTGGTGATGACTAGCTGCCTTCCCTCTAGTCTTACACTGCTAAATTCGGGACGGCTAGCGCAGATAGCACTCGTGTAGCTTTGCGCGAAATTCAAAAACAAACAAACAAAAGAAAAGTAAAAACAAACATATGAATTGCGGGAAAAGCTTTTGTTTGTAATGAGGTTTTACAGGTGTGAAACGGTGGGAGATGTAAAATGTTTGTAGTTAGGTTTTACAGGTGTGAAACGGTGGGAGATGTAAAATGTTTGTAATGAGGTTTTACAGGTGTAAAGTGTACTTATAGTTAGTTTTGACAGGTGTGAAACGGTGCGGAGTGTAAAGTGTGTTTGTAGTTAGATTTTACCGCTGTGAAACGGTGCGAGGTGTAAAATTTGTTGTCGATTTTTAGAGGTATGAAAAAATGCGAAGTGTAAAGGTTGTTAGGCGTAATGTGATTCACTGTTTCAGGTATAAAAAGATCTTTCAAGTGAAAATTAATACGATATGAAATGTGCCGATATGAAATGTTTTATGAAAGACGACGTTTCGGAATATATTGTTATGATAAATGAAACGTAAAGGGGAAAATACCGACTTCTTAATTGACTTTTGTCAGTAAGAAACGAAACTTTGGCTCATTTAACATGCTCTTCTGGCATAAATATTTTCATTCATGCTAAAGTTGACCTGATTCTAAACTCTTCTTCCTGCTTAGCAGAAGGCACGAGCATTCCGTAAGAGCTGTTCAAAATTTTTAAACATGTTTACTCATTCTTAATATAGAAATTGTTGTTTAGTCTCCTGAAACAATACACATTAAAATTATTCAATGTGCGCCTGTATAATTGTACCATGTTTACTGGGAAAGAATATTACGTTATGAAAAACTAACGCTGTAGGCGGGGCTTATTAAGTTATTTAGAGTATAACCTATGGATCCAGTAAATATCGTTGAAACAAAAACAAACGAAAAAACTATCACCAAATTGTTTGCCTGTTCTCAGGGGTTTCTACTAAATATTTTCAAAAAAAAAAGATAGGACCCGAGGTAGTGTGACGAAGACTTTGGTATGTAATGTGTAACTATGTTGATATAAATTACTGACCTCACTTGTGTACATACATGTTTGCGGCAAAACAGGGGTTCGCACTCTGTAAAAAGAGTTAAGTTGGTGTACAAGGTGTATATAGCGACATCTGGTGTCTTCACTTTCATTTCATTTTTGTCGAGTGAGATTACATACTTAATTCCGTTAATACTTTTCTGTGAGCAACTTATTTACTGATAACATCACGACAGAATATTCTCTTTCTCTCCAGACCGAACTGTTCGCGAAAGGTAACGAATCACATGACTTTTTTTTTCTAGTGTAAATGTTTAACAACAAAAGCATATTAAGTATGCTTTCTACATCAGCACTGGTTCACCCGGTCCTTGTCTTTCTTGTTCGAGCTAGGCCTAGTGGTTAGCATATCGGGTTGCAGATCGAAGAGTCAGGGGCTCGAGACATGATACTTCTGAACACAATCTACACTTCCAGCTGTGGATGCATTATAAAGCGACAGGCAATCAAATTATTATGTTCAGAGAACCGAAAAAAAAGCCATTGTGGCGGCATATGCTGCTGACTGATTTGTTTCATGAACCCTAGAGGCCTCTGATTTGGCCCTTCAGGTTAAATTCCAAATCCCTGTGTTGATGTTGGATTTTATTGGTGAAAGTGCGCCAGGTGACCAGATACACCTCAAAAAGGTCAGAATTTCCTGCAATTGACCAAGATAAAGTGCATGACAAATAAGGTTTCAGCTCATTATAAAACAAAGACTAAGTTTATGTGAAACATTAAATAACTCTACAGTAACGTTTGAACCCATTCCTTTTCTAGTAATTTTATAAAATAAAGCTCAAAAGAAAAAAGATAATCGATATGGCGCCGAGAAGACGTAGAATAAATCAGTGGAACACTATGAATTTTTCCCAGCAAATGCCCTTTTGTTTTTAAATCGGCGAGACTGTCGGGTTTGTTCGTCATTTCGGCCAGATTTGGAATGCAAAAACTTCATCATTAAACAGAATTGTAGGCTCAGGATGAGCAGTGGCTGTCTGCTGATTTGGTAGCTGACGCGTACAGAATTCTATTTCCAATTTTCGGTAATATATCAACACTTCATTAATTTATTTGTTTTTTTTCTTAAAAATCAATTAAAGAATATTTGGCTCACCGTTGTTTCTCACATCATATGCAAGATTATACCTTATGGATCCCAATCTTTGTTACACACTGGTTCTGTATTATATCCAGATTAGGACCAGTCTTAATCCAGATCAGGACCAACGTGATGTCGACATCATGACCAGCCTGTAGTCCAGATCAGAACTAGCATGACTCACAGGACATGGTCAATGTGGTGTCAAGATAAGGACCAGCTTTAATCCAGATTATGACTAGTATAATGCCTCGATCGTGACTTTGTGTCAAGGTTATGACCACTCTGGTATCCAGTTTTTACTGTTCAAATACATTGATAAAGTAGTGTGTATAGACTTGATTGTTAACCTCATTCAGGGTTAACTGAGTCGTGCTTCCACGTTGTGTTATTCAATCTGCTCTAATAACTGTTCTTATAATGAACCATTCAATCGATTCTTGTGTTGAGCGTACTGATGTAGCATGCAAGGCGTATTATGAGTGTTCTACCTTTTAATTTTAGTGTAGAAGTTTTCGAAAATTTTCACATATTCTAAACCTGTGTATTTTCGCAGATAAGATCAATAACGTCGTTAAGTTGCCATTTTTTTCTAGCTGCATTTGTAGCTTTGTCATTCTATGGAGATAACATATATATTCTGCCCACTACAGGAATGACTGTAATGCTGCACGTTGTTTCAGAATGTCGGAAGCCAGTGGCCTCCCTTGTGTTTGAATGTGAATAACCAGCCATATTGGTAGCGCTAGTCGCCATGGGTAAATATGACGTCTCCCGTTAAGTAGGAAACGCTACATTTAAATCATTCTAGAACAGGTCTTCATAAAATCAACATCCTTGTTCCTGATCTAGACTTACTATTGTTTTGCTCAAACTCGGTTAGTTTGGCCAAATTCAGTATCACTTCGTGATTTATCCTGTTGATCATCCTCCCATTATAAAGTGGACCTACTTAGTATTATTTGAGGAAATCAGTTTTATCTGAAAATACCTAGAGAAAGTAGGAAAGAGAAACTTTGGTAACAAAACCACAGGATACTGTTGTGGAAGTGTCTGTTTTCTAATGTGGGTATTGCCTTTACTTGAACTCTTGTGTGATAGGAATTTAAAGGAATGCTTCTAACTTAACAGATGTCATTTTCTTTAAGTAGAAGTACTCAGAACCAAGAAGGAGATTTTGCTGCTGAGGAAAGATGGTTGTATGAGACAATGTCGAGTCTAAAAAGGAGTCTTCTCTTGGAAATTGGGTTTTTGCCGATGATGCAAAGGTCCATGCTTTGATCTTTGCAGCTGCTGACTCAGAAAGGTTAGCTGAGGTCTGGAGCATCCAGAAAGGCAGATCAGGCATTTCTCTTGATGATTGACCTCAGCATAAGGAAAACCTGGATGACTGAAGGTTACTGAGGTGGAATGTAATCTGAGCCCGAGACTGGACGGGGTATTCTCTACTGTACTCTCAGGTTGTTGTTAGACACAAAAACAGCCAAATGAGACCGGATAAGCCACTAGTGGATAAAACCTACCAGTTACAGCTGTTTTCCCAGCAGATGAGACAGTGAGCATGAACCAGCAAAGACCATGAACTATTGAGTAAAAGGGGGACTACAAGTCAGGAAATATCCTGCCAAGGTAACTGTGGCTCTTGAAGAAATCTGGGGCCAAACAGTGAACCTGGAGCATTTTGCCCCCTGAACCAGAGACAGACTACCTACTTGCCAGAGGTAAGAGTCCCTTAGTATGTTGCTTTATCCATAATGTTGATGTCATCTCAGACAGGAAATGGGCGAAAATCAAAAGGGAGAAACTCTGGCCGCCACCACCACAGGTCTTTGAGTGAAACCAAGCCGAATTTGCCTTGACAAGTGATCTAGGCAATACAACACCTGATACTGAGCTTAAATGATCCAGCCCTGGATTCCACCAAGCATGAATAAGGTGCACCTAGAAGAGTGGAATATAATTATAGATAAGTTTCACTGGTAATTAAACTTAATGGAGAATTGGATAATCCAAAAGGCTAAGTTCAAGGCCGAATAGAGGAGAATCGTAGAGAATCTGGCTGTTTATGTGAACAATTTGTACCATCTACACAGTAAAACATACCTTTTAATGGTTTTGAAAGATAGTGAAGACATCCTCGTGGACAAGTTCATCGAGGGACTTCGAGACAAAACAGTGAAACACAACCCTCACACTTTATCATAGGCAATTTCCATAGGAATCTGGTACAAAATGGTATATTTGAACCAGTCACAGGAGAGGAAGGAGCCTTGAACAGACCGCTCTACTTAGGTAAGTCCACCACATTGAGCTCGAGCTTTTATGAAAGATAACAATTCATCCACACATTCTGGCACTGTGATGCAACCACACTAGTTTCTAATGAATGGGCAAGGCTGCCATGATCTTCCCTTGAGTTACATGCCATAGCCTATGTTAATGACTCCTCTGTTTGGACATCATTTGGGACAATAGGGGCAAAGTATTGGCTTTGCTTGTAGTATGTCAAGTCACTGACGAGTGCAATACCTGTATTTTGTCAAGCAGGAAAGTGTGCAAAGTTATCGGATTAAACTGATGTTTCAGCAGGTGCTGGAGAACCAGCAGCAAGTGTTAAATGCTGCCACCACAGCTCTGGATAAACTAACAAAACCCAAGTCTTGCCTGACCACTAACTTGGGAGATTTGTGATCAGCCCAGATCTTTCAGGGTTGGGTGGGGCTTGACAAGTACCAGTGAGGGTACAAGGGCTAGGGATGAAGTTTCTGGCTGATACAGGAGCAGCCAGAATATTGGTAGTTGTGAAACCAAGTGAAACCACCACTCAGATTAGTTGAAACCAACTTCATTCTCACAAATGGCGATAGACTAGACGTGAGTTGAGAGGCCGATCTCCAGCTGTGCCCGAGAAATTTTATAAAATGAAGTTAATCATCTCCAACGTCTGTTCTGGCAGTAACATGCTCAGGATGGGTGAACTGTTAGGTCTGTATGACTGGTGAACTGATGTTGTGTAAGCCAGATTGAGCCCAGGAACAACAGACAATGTCTAGTACCTTGATGAATGCCCTGCGGTTATAGTGACCACACATGAACTGAATGTTTTCCTGTCCAGAAAGCAAGAAGCATTAGCTTGGGTAGTTAGTTCTGTCCAAGGAGGGGTGAAATCCGGGTGGTTTGTAATTGTAGATGATAATGAGAGGATTGCATACAGAAGCAAGCAAATGGCAACCAACACATCTAAGATTGTTGGTTGGCATCTAGAAGAAAACAAGGACCAACAGTTTTTAATGAACTTGTATTCTAAAAATGTTCATTATTTATGAACTACAGAAAATCATTTTAATCATGGAATACAATAACACCCCTCCCCCGTCTCGTTTCTAGGCACACAAAGTAAAAACTACATACGTCTCCCTCAACCATCGCCCTCTGATCATAATCTGAAAATCAGATACACTATGTATAGAACAGCCTAGTTCATGATCAAATAATTACAGTGTATCTTACTATAATTTGGTATACCGGATCCATATGACCGGAAGTGACTACATGTAGAATAACCTAGTTCATGCTAAAAAAATCACTATGCATTTTACTATAATTCGGTATACCGAAAACATACGACCGGAAGTGCCTGATCTAAAATCTAGGTAAGCATTTTGAATTGCACAAAACGATTTTTACCATTTAAAGAAAATTACTTTATATAATTGCTGCCACTTCTTTATATTTCGAGCGTTATATCTTTCTAACATCGTACGACGCAATGAATGAGCCTGAGGAACTGTGTAGACGTGTAAAATTACTAATATTTGAACGTTATCTTTGAGCCTGTAGAACTGTGTAGACGTGTAAAATTACTAATATTTGAGCGTTATCTTTGAGCCTGTGGAATTGTGTAGACGTGTAAAATCACTAATAATATACGAGTGTTATCTTTGAGCCTGAGGGATTATGTAGACGTGTAAAATTACCAATATATGAGTGTTATCTTTGAGCCCGAGGGACTGTGTAGACGTGTAAAATTACTAATAACATATAAATGTTATCTTTGAGCCTGAGGGACTATAACACTCGTATATTATTAGTGATTTTACACGTCTACACTAATTTTACACGTCTACACAGTCCCTCAGGCTCAAAGCTAATAATATATGAATGTTATCTTTGAGCCTGAGGGACTGTGTAGACGTGTAAAATTATTAATAACATACAAGTGTTATCTTTGAGCCTGAGGGACTGTGTAGACGTGTAAAATTACTAATAATATGTGAATGTTATCTTTGAGCGTTATCGAGGAACTCCTTACTTTTCTTCTCTAGGTTTGTATAGAGAACTATATTCATTGTGTATTCAAATCTCTCGTGACCTAAATTAACAAACGGTGATTTACAGTGATTTAGGGCGTGTACGTGCCAGAGTTCGAGGTGTTCTATCGATTGTTGCTTTGGGTGTATGCTATATAACAATTAATATATTCGCGTGTTCATTACCGTGTCTTCAAACCAATTGTCATAAAAGTACTTGCTTCTTGGGAAATAACAATTTTACACGCTATAATCTCACATAAACAGTGGCACGATCATGATGGTAAGGATATAAAATGACAATAATAAGTGTTAGAAGATGTTCATTATCACGATGATTACCAAGTTCAGGTGGGCCAACTTCCAGTGTGGAATTGAAAACTATTCAATTGGCTGTACACCTGATTTTAAACTCATTAGCACTGTTTTTTAAATAACGCTTCTTGAAACGAACGTTGTAGCACTTTCTTAAAGCTTGTTGAAACAGCAGTTTTTCTTAACGTTTTTAAAAACAGTTATAGCACTATTCCTTAACGCTTTTTGAAATAATGTTATAGCACTGTATCTTAACGCTTTTTAAAATAATGTTATAGCACTGTATCTTAACGCTTTTTGAAGCACCAATTTTTGATTAACGCCTTTTGATGCAGTGTTGTAGCATTTTCTTCATATAAACTCGTTTTGCTCTTTCATCATTCGCTATATATGAGAACAATATGACTATTCAGATATGATTGTGCGTGTCGCTACAGGTGCAAGCCGTGGGGCTAAGGATACCATATTTATCAGCGATATATGTGTATTGACCAATATCCATCATTCTAAAGAAAATGATAAATGGTGTATTCGACGTTTCTTATTATATTTACACGCACTTTATAGATCGTTAATGTCCCTGTTCTGGTGTTCATACACAAGAATACAATAGAAAGTAGTGTACTGAACGTTCCTAGTTTTATTTTATGGAGATTGTTAAACGTTGGAATACCAAAGGAAGGATATTCTTATACAAAGATTGTTAAACAATGGAGAACCAAAGAACAGATATTGGTATAATGACATTGTTAAACGATGGAGAACCAGAGGAAAGACATTCGTGTAATGACATTGTTAAACGATGGAGAACCAGAGGAAAGACATTCGTGTAATGACATTGTTAAACGATGGAGAACCAGAGGAAAGACATTCGTGTAATGACTTTGTTAAACGATGGAGAACCAGAGGAAAGACATTCGTGTAATGACATTGTTAAACGATGGAGAACCAGAGGAAATACATTCGTGTAATGCACATTGTTAAACGATGGAGAACCAAAGGGTACGACTTCTTGTTTTCCGTGGAATACCTTGTTTAACAGAACCTTCATCCAGAACATAGAGGTTGTTGTTGCCAACCCAAAAAACCATTGCTAGAAATCTCGGCATATCTCCTGGTGCTGTAAATAATCTTCAGTGTCTTGTATTTCACCAGCTATACTGTTATTTCTACTGAGTCGAAATTGTATAAATAATATATCGTAAATATAAATTTGATATTAAAAAATGACAATAAAAATTTGGAATTTTTCATTTATTGTGTAGTCGTTTTACGGTCTACCAGAATGTTAATTTTTTTTTATGCGACAAGAACAAAGTCATCTTGCTCAATCCTGTTCTATAAAGTTTGAAAATGATCAGCACAACGTGCACTTACGTCTTCAACCTTGAAATGTATTTTTGTGGTAGAGCCTGTTTAGTTAACGTGAATGTTTTAAAAGTCAGCATTTGATGGCATCTCCTCGACTTGTGTCCTAACCTTTCAATGACTTTACAGGTTTCTTACTATTGATTAGTCGTTAGAAGAAATACAAACTTCTGTGCATGATAAAACTGGTTGGTGAATACATAATATAGTGAGTTGTTAGTTCAGGGTTGGCATTGCAAGGCAGTAGCCATCATGGAGCTGTAAAATTTTTGTTGTTGATGTTGTAATACATTATTTGCTTCTCGGCGTATTTTAATGCACTGGTACTTTGGTACTTTACCAAGATAAAACAAGTTTACATTACCCTGTCTGTTTCTTGCTTCGTGACTCTGTACTTTGGCTAGATTCGATCTGAAAATCTCTTGAGTGGTAGCGTGTAAGGAGTTTCAATTTGTTAAAAGGTTCAAACCGGCTACTTTGTCCATCAGATGATTCCTGTAGTTCTGGTTTCTCGAGAAATCATAACGTCGACTAGTTACATTCTGTATTTGTCTTTAGTAATTGTTTTTTACGTCACAAAAAAAATCATTGTTATATGATATAGAAACAGGAAATTAATGTCTATTAAAAGGAGGTTTAAGTTACGTAGTTTACGACTACATTGTTATAGACCAGAAGTTGAAGTTACGAACTTCTTGTACACGGTGTATTATTCTAGACTCCTGGACACAACTAAAAAAATTTGGAAAATATAATACCTATATATTAATAATATATTTCCAATATAATATGTTTATGAACTTTACTTGATAATGTATTCCACGTAATTTAAAAGCTAAAAAAATTTGGAAGTTTTCTTTACAAAAAAAAAGTGTCAACTGTAAATATGTTTCATCCGATATAATTCTAAAAACGGTGTAAATTATGTTATGAAGAGATTATATGACGTAGCACCCCGCTTACCTTCATGCTTATAAGGTCCCGCCCTTCTGTGAAGGAGTGTTTTTTTCACGTTGTGACGTACGCTTAAAAAAAAAAGGCCCAGAAATGTGTATACATATAACTATGAAATACAAGACAGTTCTAGAAGCTAAGCCTAATTGTTTTAGATCTACCAGTGTATCTACTGCTAACCAAAACGACACTGCACTTTAAAACTTACTAAGTAGAAATAAATTGTGCTTCCTCAGTTTACCTAACGATTTCTGTTTGTACTTCTTAATTTAACATTGATTATTTCCCTAATAACGTCTGTCTGTTCATGTGTGGTGAACAATAAATATAATATTTTGTAACTTATCCTTACTCTAAAAGTCTGACGTACCAAGTATTTGGGAAAATCTGATGATACATTTTTAAAATATAAATCTTAATAAATAAAGGATTGTAGATAGAATCATAATATACGTGAAATTAAACCTTTTTTTAACCCGTTAATATTGAGAAAAAAGAAAGGAAGTTTTGTGATAAGGTGTCAAGTAACTGTACCGATTTAGAAATTCAAATTGGGTCATCTACTGCCAAAACATATGTGGTTCGGACTGTAAATTGAGTGCCAGTAATTTTTAAAGCGTTTCAGTAATAATAGTTTTGTAGTCCCGGCTATGAACTTAAACAAATGTGTGGGCGGCTGCTATGATAAATGACACAAAAATCCTAACTTTTACACAATTTATTTATAACATAACATATTATTACAGTATTCAATATTACCTCACCAAAAGTTTTGTATGAGCTTTAAGAACTCAATATGTATATACATGTACTTACAATGTGGTATACACTGTGAGATGGTCAGGGTGACTTTGTATTAAGAGATAGCAGAAAAAAGTAGTGGCAGTAGGGATGCTTTCTGTTACCCGCTTTCACCACCCAGCTCTTAATGTCCTTCCACAGTTTTTTACGCGATTAATTAATTGGCGGTCATTGGCCATAGAAGTGTCTTGTGAGCCGAAGTTGAAACGACACGGGTCAAAGTAGGAAGTGGACATAACTCAAGAAACGGCTCTTCATATCAGCGTTATTGTGGCTGATGGAGAAGAAACTTCAGCTGAGTTTATATATTATTGCAATAGTGACGGTAATTTTTTTCCCATTACATTCTTCCATAGAGAGTGCTAAAGATATATAAGACATTTGTATGCCCCCCCCCCCCACCACACACACTGTGTACGTTGTGTTATACAAAATTGAATAGCGTTTTTTGGTGTAATGACGTGGCGCCATCTATGAATATAGTTAACGTTAACTTGTGTCAAAGATGATAATACTCAATAATGGCAATAATGAGGGGTGAAGGGGTTGTAAGCTGTTAATTAATATGTCCCTTGTTTCAAACTATCATCCTACAAAGTTTGGTTAAGATTGGCCTAGCGACCTAGGAGTAGTTATATAACAGACAGACAGAGAGACAGATTTTTGTGCTTTATATATGTACAGATAATGATAAAGAATAAAGCAAAAAAAGTAAGAGCACAAATACAAGTTTAAAAAAAAACGGGAATGGAAAAAAAAAACGTAAATTTTAAACATTTTTTGCAACAAGATTTAATAATAATGTTCCATGTATTAGCAAAGTTAAAACTGAAGTTTTGTTTGGGAGCAATGCTTTTTAGTTTTAGTACAAACTAATTCTTTTGATTATATTTGAAATGTTTTTTATCTTGTGTTATCTGCCCTCATTTTCTCTTCTTGCCTTTTCATAACTAAACATTTTTTTTTCTTTGCTGCTATTGTACAAAATATTGATTTATATTGATAAAGCTAGCAGCGAATAATAATAATAATAATAATAATAATAACGCTTTTTTTCCTCAATAAAGCTGTGTATTATTTTTATATATGGCCTAATGAGCTTTAAAGAGGTCAAGTAGGTCATTAGCAGGTGTAGTTTTGGATGAGATTTGTTAGCTCAGCAGTTGTTTTATGTCAGTTGAGTAAACACAAGGCACTTACACAGAAAGTGGGTTTTGCCATCTCTGACCTACATCTGTTTTACAGGAAAATATCCAGTGATTGCAGCTGTTCTGATTTTGATTAAATATTATGTTTCTGTGTGTTTTTAATGTTTTTATATATATATATATATATATACAATTACACTGCAGCTGTTTTTAAGACACATTGAAATTCAACCCTTTCCTTCATTCTCTCTCTTACTCTGTATTGTGCATTGTTAATTGTTTTACAGTTCTGAGTTCTAGGTGGAGTGGGGTGTGTATGTAAGAAAATAACTAGTTACATTAATCAGGTGGATACAGAGCTTTAGCAACAAATAAAAGAGTAATTAACAATATTTACTTAAAAGATTGATATAAACCATGTTTTACAAACACTTATGAATACTTTGATGCATATGTTTAGGCATGTCTGGTGTCAAAACAGGCTCTTTTTTTTGTCATGGTTTCATTGTGTTATGATAATAAGTACAAATAAGTTACTTTAATTTTTTTTTGTCCAATATAATAACGTTTGAAAATCTAGTACTCATTTTGTTGTTCAGAGGTTTAGGTAGTATCACTAATAATTGCAATACACCAAGTGTTTTACGTTGGTGACATATGTTTTCTTTTCTGAGATCTTTTGGAGTAGTTAAGTTAGAACTTAATGAACTTTGGCTTTCCAAATGTAGGAACATTTCAGATTACTAAAATGTTTCTTACACGTGCCAGATAGCTTATAAGGTAGGCACAACAGTAATGTTGCAACAACTAACCACCAGGCTTGAAATAATTAAAATGTTATCTTTTTAAACCAATTTTACATATGCTAGAAAGTATTTATCATTGTTTCTAAAGTGGCTTCTTTACAGAATTATCTGATATGAGGAGGAATTAATTTTTTTTCAAGAATTCGCCCTCAGGTTCCACGGGAGATCATTGACATGTGCCATGTTTGTACAACCGTGGCTTCCGGAGAACCTCAGGTTTGGCTTGGAAAGGACAAGGCTTTTACCTTTGATCATGTTTTTGACATGCCAAGTTTACAGGAAGAAGTATATTACACTTGTATAAAGGATCTTATAGAAGGGTGAGTAAGACATACAGGACACTCGTACAGAGAATCAAATGAGTTTCATTTAGAAAGTACATTATTTCATTGTTTATTCATAAACTTACTTCCATTTGTCAATAATGAATTCCAGGATACTAAAGTTCAGAACATGATATTAGTATTAACTTCTGATCAAAGAAAGTTGCCCACATAGACCCCAACTAAAGATTAACCTAATGAATATAACTTACTTTTATTATAAGAATGCATTGTTTCTTGAATCAAGTACCCATATTGTTAGTGATATTTTCAACAGTAATCCCAATAATATCTTCTGAGGTTTGGACAGGTTAGGAGATTTTGGTTAGTCCCAAATTCAGATACTAAACTAACCATGCAAAGTAATACTTATAGTAAAAATATATAAAGAAAAAGAGAAATAATAAAAAGTAGTTATATATTAAACACATTACCAACATAACATTAAAGAGAAGGTAGAGCATAACTTACATACAGAATACATAAAACTAGGCATTTATTTCCTGCCCATTGAAAAAATTCACATCAGCATAAACAGATCAATGTCTAGAATACTTGTGTAACAAATTTATTTGACTGGATTGCTTTCTAATATTATGTTATATTAAGTAAGGTTATTTGTTTTTGTTCCATAACCAGATGACCTGCTTTTGTTTACATTTTTTTATATCTTATACTAAACAGTATGTAGCTAGTAAGTTCATAAAGTGGCTTGTGTTCTTTCACAGTAAACAAGTCTGTAACACATTTTATATTCTTCCAGATGCTTTGATGGGTATAATGCAACTGTCTTTGCCTATGGCCAGGTAAGCACTGCTAGAATAGCCAGTATATCTATATATATATATTTAACAGTTGTATTAAACAAGTTAGAGAGTACAGCCAGCATATTTATATACAAACAATGTACAAGGCCTTCATTAGACTTTTAATAGAATATGGCTGCATAACCACATGTTCCATGTCCAAGTCTGTCTTCTAAAAACTAAAAGAATTTCAAGATGAAACTGTACAAAATTACATATTGTTTGCTGTTATATTCTCCATTCAAACTTAATAATTAATGATTGAGCATTATATTTTCATATTCACATTGCACTATACATATATGAATGAGCAAGTAAACAATCAAATATAATAATACCAATGGGGTTTTTGAGTCCATTTTAACCAAAAATGTAGTAACCTAAGTTAATTTAGGTGTTTGAATAATATTATGGCATTTTGCCTAATTTATTATTTGATATTATACAGTGAACCAACTGTTTAATGATTATTTTATAGGTACATTTTCACCAAAAGTAAAATAGAAAATACAGTCTATATGGTGAATTAAAAAAGACTCAAACTTGTGTCATTTATACATCATCGTTATAAGAGGCATAACTGTATTTCTTTGGTTTGCTGACCCAAGCTGTGCTGATGAGCCTTGAATAGGTAAAACTGCATTCCGTAGCAGAGGATGTGGTGAATCAAAGAATGAATTAGGTCTCTATATCAGCATAAACCACTTATTATATGGCAAAACTATTAATGTCAATACCATCACTTCTTGATCATTTGATTTCTTTTTAAACCTTATGATATACATTCATTATCAGGTTCATCTTATTACCTCCTGTTTGAATTTGTGTTGTGGGTGAAAAAGAACCCAGAAGGGTTTCTGAGTACCTGAGGGTGTATCCCGAATATATAAACTTCTGTTACTAACTGTTTAAATAGTGTTGGAATAGAACGATGCAGCAACAGGATTGGTGACATTATATACTGCTGTTAATTTAGTGTAAAGCTAAATATCTGTTTGTGGGTGTGAACTAATATATATATATATATATATATTGCTTCTTTGTATGATTACTATTTTATTTTTAATGAAGGGAGATGAGCAATAAAATATATATTTTGATTGTAACTACATATTTGTAAGTGTGATACTTTTGTAATGTCAGTGAGTGTTCTGTTATTGATACATCTTTTGCTTTAGACTAGTTCTGGTAAAACGTATACCATGGGCACTGGCTTCAATCTTAGCCTTAATGCTGAGGAGAGAGGAATTATACCACGAGCTGTGGAACACTTGTTTATAGGAATCCATGAACGGCAGAGACAAGCACGTGAAAAGGGAGAGCCACCACCAGAGTTTAAAGTGAATGCTCAGTTTATGGAGGTATGTGTTCAACTGTAGATGGAGCTGTTTCTTTTATATGTAAATATATCTTGCTGAAATGTCATTTCTCTTAATAGAAGTGGAATGTATTGTATAGAATTTGTTAATATTTAAACATTGGTAATTGTTAAAAGCTGTTCAGTTCTAAGAATCATGAGTGAAAGCAAAGGAGAATGTTATAATATGTCAACCACACCACATCTTCCATATTCAGTGCCAATGAGGCCTTTCACACAATATCGGGGCTCCTCGGGCTGTCTGGAGTACGACAGACATGGTGGTCTAGGTGATGTCAACCACACAACATTTGCTGTATCTTGTGCCAATGAGGCCTTTCACCCGATAGTATGACTCATCAGGCTGGCTAGGATACAACAGACATGTTGCAAATTGTACACTATATAATAATAAAAAAGGAATAAATAAAGTTATTATATATAGTTCTAGTTCTGTAATAAATGTTCTTCTTTAACAGAAACAAACATTTACCTGAGCTCTTATTTGACCAAGAAATATTAAGTTTTTCTAAAGCCATGCATTTTTAGCAGTTTAAGATTCTTTCAAAGCTTTGCCTTCACGTAGGATCAATAATTCCTAAAATTCTACTTTTACCTAGAAATGTTTTAATCTAAAAATGCAACATTTTGGAAAGGTGTGCTCTATCCTAGCAACATTTAAAAGTACTCTCTCAGCAATGTTTTTTAAGGTGCTTTCTCCAGAAACTACGTTGTATATGTTTTGTCTACAATACTTTTGAAAGGTATAAATTCAAGTGGCATGGTTAAATATCATATTAAAGCTTTAGTTTATTTTCTAGTTCTGTTTGAAAACTTGACAAAAAATTATGTGTGTGTTTTTTTTGTTTTTCAAACACTTATTCCTATGAAGTTGTATTTTCATCTAACAACACTTAAAATTTTCGTAAATTCAAGTTAGCTGGAAAGATTTTAAGTCAAAAATCTGTGTCAAAAGTTCATGATGTTTTCTAACTAAAATGAACATCTGTGTAGCACTGACTTGCTGTCATAAACCATTTATATTCTTTTAACTTGTTGATGTTCTACTTGCTGTAGCTGTATAATGAGGAAATCATTGACTTATTGGATCCAGCAAAAGAAGCAGAAGAAAGAGTAAGTTGGTGTTCAAGTATATTTAACATTTGAAAACGTGAAATTCAAGAATTTTTGCCAGATTAATTTGTAATATGATTATAAAGTTCTGTAAAAAAAAATTATTTACAGGATTAAAAATGTATTAACTTTGAATGAGAGCTGGAATTCTTAAGAAAAGTACATATGAATTTATTTTGTTTAGTGAAACATAAATTAGTGATTTCTTCCTTTATTTGCAGTAACCATCTTTTAATATAAGTATGACTTGTCATTGAAGAAAATCATTTTAAATGTGACACTTGTATAATGTAAGAAAAGTTTGAGGGTAAGGGACATGTAACTTTATAGTTTAACTTTTATGTTTTCTTTGGTAATAACATATTCAAGAATTTATTTGGTTGGTTACTGAATTAAAGAAATGGTCATATAATGTTACACTTATGTGAAATTATAAGCATTTTCTTTTTGATGTAGGTAAAGAAGTCTCAGATCAAAATACATGAAGATTCTAAAGGAGATATTTACACGGTTGGAGTCACTACTCGTAATGCTTCCTCTCCAGAGGAGGTGTGTAAAATGTTATTGTGGTATTATTTTAAATTTATTCTGAGTCATTTATGTTTGTACCAGAAGCAAGATGTGTGTAAAATTTTTTATGTTATTGTTCTGAAACATATTCTTAATATTTTTATAATTATTTTTATTCTATCTTTGAAGTAATAACAGACAAGACTACATGTAAGCTTTTTAAAAAAATGAATGAAAATAAAATTTAGTTATAAAATGGTTTATTTATAATTTAGAGACTAACATTTTCTCCAAAAACATAATATATATTAATAAACTATTAACTATTTTTTTAGACTCTGCAATGTTTGAAAAATGGAGCCTTATCCAGAACCACAGCAAGCACAAATATGAATGCTCAATCATCCCGCTCACATGCAATTTTTACACTACACATTAAACAGCAACGAGTGGTCTTTATGGAGGTAGGTGCCAATATGTTTTGAAGAATTTTTAGTTTTATGTTATCTCAGAAAAATAATCCACCACAACAAACAAAAAATAAACAAACTCATATTACTATGGTACTTAAAATATATTGTTGTTGTGGTTTTTCCTGTTGGATGGGTTTTTTGGGCTATTCAGTAGAAAAAAGAATGTAAAGTCTGTCAACTTAATGAAAATGACAGTTTTTTCATTCTCACTTATAAGTTTTGCAAGATAACTAATGTTCTCTGATATGCCTAAGTTTACAATAGAAACTACTATAGTGACATCACTTACTAATTTCCTGTGGTTTACACAACATATGGCATATCTGTTGTTACTTCATTGAGAACACAAACTTAATATTCAAAACTAAACTGTCTAACACACTCAATCAAATAATAGTTCAATAGTTGATTCAATGTAACTTACTAGAAGACTCTGATATTACTAATCACATACTCCAGAGTAACTCGTGTTTTATACAGTTCTCAACTTTGAAATAAATTCCAGATGTTAAGCCACCTGCTTACCATTTGGTGTCTAACTTCCCTCTGGCTAAACAACAATACCAATATCTAAATGAAAAATACTTAGCTTACAATAATATGTAGATAATAATCAGGTTACTTTTTAAGTTTCAGTGCCAGATACTATCGAAAAACATGTTAAATAAGGCATGAAATTTTACTTTCAATGTGATCAATTTATTTATAAGTGAATTGTAATGGAACATTAAGAGCTGTTTTTAAGGTTAACTACAAAACATTTTAGGTATTTAGAAACAGGTTTTATTGTTTGCAATATTATTTAGTCATGGCCTTAAGGTACTTCTGTTTATTTTAATTTTTTGTACAAAAATGTATGATCTAGTGGTCTTTTTTTTATTAGTGCCTCTAAGAGCATTTCACAAACTCTGTAGCCCCCCAGTGGCACAGCGGTATGTCTGCGGACTTACAACGCTAGAATCCGGGTTTCGATACCCGTGGTGGGCAGAGCACAGATAGCCCATTGTGTAGCTTTGTGCTTAATTACAAATAAACAAACACAAACTCTGTAAATACCTTATGACTAGGTTTTAATATGAAGGTCATAAAATTATCTGAAATTATAAAACTTTAAAAAAAAACTAATTGTGATAAATTAGAAATTTAGGAAAACTTAAAAGACATCATAATATTTGATATGATGATGAGTAAACTGGAATGGATGGCAACTGACTGTTGTAAAAACACAAATGTAGAGGACAAAGTTTTGTACGTAGGGGAGGTAAACGGTAGTAGTAGAAGTGTTCTTCTTATTTTTCTTTCTGTTGTGGTCTTCTTCAGAGCGTTTTTGATAAAGGTAGAGATGTAACCATTCTATTTAAAATACACTTTGATCTTTTGGTGTTCTATATCCATCAATCAAAATTTCATTGAAAAACTCAAATGCATAGCCAAGAAGTTCAACATAGATGTTCGGTAGAAATCTTACAAGACAATAAGATCCATTATAATGAAAACCAAACACAAACCTACTAATGAAAAGCACAAAAATGTCATCTATGAAATTCCATATTCCTGCAATGAAAAATACGTTGGAGAAAAGGGAAGAAGACTCGGGACGTGAATAAAAGAACACAAAGACAACACAAGACTCATGAAAATACAAAATTCAGCCATTGCAGAACACACCATGTCAACTGGACACAAAATAAATTGGGCTAAACTCACTCACACTGACCTGAAGACGAAATAATTTTGAAACATCTTCCATTCCAGTTTACTCATCATGAATACTCTGCCTAAACAATCTATCATTTGAAATTGTGTTATTATCAGTAGACTAATGTGGCATCATGAACTGAAATGATCCACTAAACACACATGATGTCACATTAATCCAATGATGCAACATTGTTTCCAGCATTTTAATTTAATTTTTTGTAATAGTAAGGTGTTATTGAGGATATTCTAATGAGATATTGTAAGGTAACCAATAATATTGAAGAGATGCTAGTTGCATTTGATTGTGGAAAAATTAGCAGAGGATAATAAAATAAGAAGGAAACAAATTAAACAGATTTTGTGTAAAATGTTACTAGTTTTTTCTAGGTATTGAGTTAAAAATTTCAATAAAAGTATTAATTAAATAATGAAGAATATTTGTATTGATCAAGGTGTCTTGTATTGATCAGGTACTTAACTTGTGTATTGATCATGGTACTTAACTTGTGTATTGATCATGGTACTTAACCTGTGTATTGATCAGGTACTTAACTTGTGTATTGATCACGGTACTTAACTTGTGTATTGATCACGGTACTTAACTTGTGTATTGATCACGGTACTTAACTTGTGTATTGATCACGGTACTTAACTTGTGTATTGATCACGGTACTTAACTTGTGTATTGATCACGGTACTTAACTTGTGTATTGATCAGGTACTTAACTTGTGTATTGATCAGGTACTTAACTTGTGTATTGATCACGGTACTTAACTTGTGTATTGATCACGGTACTTAACTTGTGTATTGATCACAGTACTTAACTTGTGCACTGATGACTGTAGTGAATAACTCTTGGTTTTTGTGTACTGTTAATAGTAATACTTAATTTGTGATTTCCATTTTCTTCTAGCCTCCTGAATCTAATATCTCTGATGAAAATCTTGATAAACCAGCTCCTACTCAGAATGGGGAAGTATTGAATGAGTTTGAAACACTGACTGCTAAGTTTCACTTTGTGGATCTTGCGGGCTCTGAGAGGCTTAAGAGAACTGGAGCAACTGGTGATAGGGCCAAAGAAGGAATATCGATAAACTGTGGGCTTTTGGCTCTTGGAAATGTCATTTCAGCATTAGGAGACAAGTCACGTAAAGTCACTCACGTTCCTTACAGAGATTCAAAACTTACAAGGTTACTTCAGGATTCCTTAGGAGGGAACAGGTAAAAAGTAACACAGAGAGGGCAACATCTTGTACGTCTTCTTTTCATAATTCCTTGTAACAATAGGATAGATTAATAATTCATTGTCAAGGTTGTGACAGCAAGTGTTACATATAAGATATAAGTTGTCAATTTGCAACACCAAGGATCTATGTTGTATGATATAATACTTACTTAACAAAGCCAACTTTGTCTTAGATATAGAAAAATATTCAATGTGAAGAAGAAATTGGGATGTTGCCTCAGTATGATAAACAGAGAAATAATGATTTATTATTTTAGGATTACATTGGTTGATTAAATTCTAATTAAGTATTATGAAAAACATTTAACATTATAAGAATGGGAAGTTCAGAAGATTCTCCTTTACCTGAGTTTTAAGAATTTTTCCGATACAAAAACAACAACAATTTAAAATGTTATGATCCATTTGAACAATTCCACTGTTGTTTTTCTCAGCCACCAACATGGAGGCAGTCACTCTCAAGACCTCTGCTTTCTAGCTATAAATTTTCTCTATTGGGCCCATAACTACCAAATTCAGTTGGTCTGTCATGTCCCAGAGACTTTGAACGTGATAGCAGATTGGCTGTCTTGTTTTGCTTAGACTGGATCCTTCCTATGTAGTGGTCTTTGCATCTTCTTGTATTTCAGTGGATTTGTTTCTACTTTGGTAGTCCTCATCATCACCTTTGTGACTCCCCTCAATGCTGAACTTCCACTTTTCTAATCACCAGCCCTGGTTATAATTGGTGCCCTAAGTGAGAATTGGACTGATCTCTATCTTTATACCCATTCTCCTCTTGACTTATTTCCAGGATTTTCTCTTATCTGTGACATTCTATGCAGGGTTTTTCTTATTGCTTCTCTTTGGCTAGCTCACTCATGGTTTCCACTTATGTGCTTTTTGATATCTCAGGATCCTCTTCCGGCTTGAAGGTCCCTTTTATGTCAGCTTCAGGCATCTGCCTATCACCAAAATATGTTAAGCTTTCATATTCATGTGGATTTTGTGCAGTTTCTTGCAAGATAGGAAAATTTTCTCACAGGGTATTCTATTTTCTTGCTCCCTTTTTCAGACCTTTCACCCTTGCACTTTATCAACACAAGTGGATGGTTTATTGCCATTGGTCCATTTGTCACTCACTTCCTCTTTTCTCCAGGTTGTTTATCTCTCCCACTTTTCACTTCTTTTTTTATGGTTTTTTTCTCGATGATGGTTTATCCATTTTTTGGTCATCAATTACAAAACCGCTTTGTCAGAGACCTTATTTCTCTACCTCAGCCATTCCTTTTTTTCTTTCTCTAGTTCTTTTAGATCTCTTCTGAGCCTTTCTCATCTGTCAATCTCCCCAAGTTCTTCATCTGGACTGTAATCTCTATTTGGTTCTCCTGGGCTCTCATGTATTCCACATTCATATTTTTGGCCATCTGTTCCAGGTATCATCTTTCTCTAAAGACGTATTTTCTTCTTCTTGTTTGGGGAAGACGTGGCTCTGACATTTTTTCCTTGGACACTTCTTTAAAGGGATAGGTTAATTTTATTACTTGACTGCACCTTCCTTCCCAAGACTTGCGCTGCCTGGGAAAGTGATCAGATGTTTCCACCAATCACTCCTTCTTCCATTTTTTCTCTGTATGATGACTGCAATGCTTATAGTCTTCTTTGTCCTGTTTAGGCAGTTCTTGTTATTTTGTTAGTACTGCTCCAACATGAACCAGTTGATGTTTTTCTTTTGTCATGGGGGTCTTCTTCTTCTTTTGATTTATCCCCTTCCGCTTTAACTTTCTATCTACCTATCTGGCTTATTTATTCTTCTATGGGAAAGGACACCTTTTGCCTTTTCTATGTCACTTCCCATCAAGTTTGTCATCTCACAGCATCTCTTGTCTTTCCTGTGGATGACCCTTGATACATTTGTGTTCAATTATTTACATCATATTGCAATTTTATCTATCTCTGGGTTTTGTCATCTTTCAATTTCCCTTCTCCAATCTTCCCATAGACTATTGAGAGGAACTGTAGGTTATTATTCTTTGTTGTTGTTGTTTTTCAACTCTTTTAATCACTATTATTACATCTTGTTGCTTTTATGCTGGAGATGATTCAACTCATCATGTCACTGGTGAATATTTGCAGGGAATACCTCTCTCTCTCCCAAAATCCACATTACATGGGAGATAACAGAAATTATTAAATCCATTTGCTTCTACTAAGTGACCTCTATTGAGATAAGGTTTTCTGCAAGACTACTTGGCAACATATTTGTATATTTTTACCTTCCAGTCCATACTTTCCCCACCCCTTAAAAAAAAGATGAAAAACAAAACACTATCAGCAGCACTCACACCTGGATGGCACCTGCTGTCCCCACTCCTGGTCACCCATTGCACAGTAATGGAAGAACCCATTTCCAGTCACAAGCCACAGAAAAGGTTGGTATAGAGTGTTCTCCTTCTGGTTGGTGTAATCCCATTGATATGTGACTAAATATATGCACCCTTCAATCAGAAGTATGGCTGGGATATTACCTGGAAGTGTAGTACAGGGCATCCCAGTATACCTTGAACCAAGCCATACCAGGTGGATGGGTCTTGTGTCCTGCTCAAGCCCAGCCAACCACTTGAAAGATAATGAGCAATATTCCATTCTGCCCATCAGTGTAACACTTGTGCACCACACAGTATTCTTCACTTTACCACTTTTACTGGGATTTCCTGCATAAGAAGGATGTGGTCTACCTCCAAGTGATGATTCAACTAGGCTCCTCTCCCCCAGTGGGCAACATGCTCCATGGATATTCCATTTCTGACATTATGTTTCAGAAAATAGGTTGTTTTTTTTATTTCTAAATTTATATCAGCTCTTCCATCAGTTTCTCAGTGTGGTATTCTAGCTCTTTTGTTGTGTAGAGTAGTGAGTTTATTTCTATGAAGTTAACATTTTTCTTACCTAAAGATGCATTTTAGATAGATACTCATCTCTCTGCACTACCTCCCACCCTTCTTCCTCATTTCTGGTATGATTCTTTTACCTCATCAAGAATGAGCCTTTGTTCCATAGCTAATGCTCAAGGGGATTACTATGTATGGAGGATGCACTCTCATATTGGTGGAGAGTTGTGGTCTAATGATGAGTACATCATAGGCTGTCCCAGTACAAATTAATATTGGAACATGCACAGAAATCTTTAAGACAGTGACACAAGGTAACAGCTCTTTGTTGTGGATAGTCATCAATTAAGGAAAATGTTAGCTAATGGGGAAAAAAACACTCATAAGTATCTAGTGTTATTATTATAGTAAAGAAAATTCCATAATTTATCAAGTTTTTATTACTTCACTTAAAATCAAGTTAAGTGTAATATAAGTTACTTTTATGTTCTATTTTAGCCCATGTCATGAATTTCAGAAATTGTTCTTTCACTTTCACAGCCGAACTTTGATGATAGCTTGTATTTCACCATCTGATCGAGATTTTATGGAAACACTAAACACATTGAAGTATGCCAACCGAGCAAAGAATATCAAGAACAGGGTAATGGTTAATCAGGATAAATCCAGTCAAACAATTTCCCTGCTCCGTCGTGAAATCCAGCAACTGCAGTTAGAGTTAATGGAATATAAACAGGTATTGACTGACTTGGAAATAGTTACATTAATCCTATTAATTAAAGACTTTTAATATAAAATTCTTACTCTTGAAGTACTGTAGTCTGAGTTTTCAGAGTTTCAATATTTTGTGTATTTTCTAAGGTGGGTCGTGTTTTTTTTTTCCTAGGGAAAGAGGCTTGTTGGAGAAGATGGAACAGAACAAATTAACGACATGTTCCACGAGAACACAATGTTACAAACTGAAAACAATAATCTTAGGACTCGTATTAAGGCATTACAGGAAACAGTAGAAAGACTGACTGTTAGAAACACGGAGCTGTTGGCAGAAAAAGAGGCCGGAACCTGGATAACCTCAGGTATGTTTCTTAGAATAGTTGTCACAAACATACAATTAAATAATTAGCTTGCTTGTATGAATCAAACCTATAATAATAATAATGATCAAATCTTATTGAAGGTGAAGAGGAAGTGCTTGTTATGTGTTTGACAATCTTTAGAAGAAAAGTGTATATTGTGATTTTAATACAAAAACCAATTTTATCTGAGCTGTGCACAAAAATTATATATACAATCAAATTAATGTGTCTTCAATCTTAATTTAATTACCATAATCACCCCTTTCAGGCATCCTTCAACCCCCCCCCACACACACACATTTTGGGAGCAGTTGCAAATCCTTGCCTTGTCCTAACTAATAGCTAATAGCCACTTGGTCTTTATAAACAAATGCCTATGTGTACCATATAGAAGTGCAAGCTACTGTTGATCATAGAATCAAAGACTTTCAAACCAAATCTTGCTGTTAATCATTTGGCCTTTAAAAAATAGCTATCTTTAAACCATTATGTGTATTTACCCCCACTGACCCACCCCGTAATATTGGCAAACACTTGATGTCTCTACTTAGTTATGAGATATATGTGCAGTAAGATACCAGTAAGAACTGTACTGTTGTATTTAGTTTTATTTACAGTTACTTATGTTAAGTTTTTTATTATGAATATTACACTTATGGTATTTG
This sequence comes from Limulus polyphemus, assembly GCF_000517525.1. NCBI lineage: Eukaryota > Metazoa > Arthropoda > Merostomata > Xiphosura > Limulidae > Limulus > Limulus polyphemus. The sequence continues at coordinate 21,062 of NW_013668402.1, read as the reverse complement.
ATAGTGCCAATTCAGTGAGTACAAAATTCAGTGACATTAGAATTAACCACCATTAAGATTATGTTTCGAGATACCTGTAATTTATATTCTTAACAATCAGGTATCTTGTTATGTATAAATATTACATCTAAGAAAGAATCTTAAGTTTTTATTTTAATAAATCAGAAACTGGTTTTACATCAGTCTTGATTCTAGGTGAGTGCTTTTAGTTTTGGTATGAACTAGTTTCTCAGAAGTACTTCATTATTCATGTTGAAAATACTTCTTAGGCTTGAAGTATGAGTTAATTGTCCATGACAGTATGTTAGAGAAAAGCATGCCAAGCAATTGAGAAATAAATCAAGGAAAAACACTTGGTAATGTATTAAATACAGTTTTATTTAGTGCAATAAGCATGTTTAATCATCATGGGAGGACTGTCTATCTATGCACTGGTATTAGTTGGTATAAAACAAGTGATGTAATAAGGATTTCCCAGGACTATATGATGCGATAAACACCCATCCCCCACACACCTAACTTCCAGTTGGTTCTGCTAAGTTTATAAGAACATAGGGTATTTAAGAGGCAAATAAAATATATCAAACTGTAAAAATTAATTTCATATATTGCTTGTGTAAAGCTTAATGTCCTTTGATTATTGTTTCAGGCAAAGACCCATCAGAATCGGATATTAAAGAAATGATACAGGGCTATCTCAAAGAGATAGAAGACCTGAGGTAAGTTGTACTTTTTTAATGTTATTTATTACTCGACCTTAAGTTATCCAGGATTTGTTTTTTTTTTTCATTTTAAGGAACTTTAATACATAAAATCATAGGTATGAACATGTGATATAAAACTAACTTGGCATGTTGACACTATACCCCCAAATGGTATTTATCAATGTCTACTTGTCATTTAGTCAAAAAAGCTTCACAAAGCTGTTTATTTTTTATTTTGTTAGTCATAGAAGTATATATATAGGCTAGGATGATTTTTACTGTGAATCATACAAGTATGCTTTTGTAGCTTGTAAATACAAGATATCTCACTCTCCATAGTATACATGTATTTCATATCACAACATTTTTGAATGTTCCTGGATCGTCCTGAGTCTTGTTGAGGTCACACACTCAACTCACATGCTTAATTCAGCCTGAGGTGTGACTTTCTGTAGACTTTCTAGTCAAGGAACTTATTACAGTTTAATTGAACTGTTGTGGGTTTAACATCAGAGATATTTCTGCATTCTAATGCCTGTTTTTCTGATTGGTTAGCTACAGAGTATTGAGTACTGTTTTCAAAGCTGATTCTTTCTGACCTATGATCTTTGTCTCACTGATGAATTCCAGTCTGTTGTTCTGCTACATATTTTCTGCCTGATGATCATTTTAACTTCCTTTTTTTAATTTTTTGTACTTTGCAAAGGTATAATCCTATTGCTGCTAACAGTTGGTATTTCAACAATCAGTTTTTAGTCTATTTTAATTTACTTTGACTTCAAACTATGATTTGCCTTTTAAATCCTCCTGAGAAAAATCACTACATAGACTGCCCATGTGCTAGGTTCAACTTGAAATTACCACATCTTAAACTAATATTTGTATTGGCTGGTTAGTTGATCCCTCCACCAGGCTTGTAAATGGTGGCTTACTCTTAAATGAGTTGACAACTGACAACAGAAGTTTCACATTAACTTCCTGTCTGTCACAAAATGTTACATTACTATTTCAGTACTGTAGCTAAAAAAAAAGGAAAAGAAAAAAATATTAGTTTCAGAGACATTTTACTTTGTAAAACTAAAATAAAACATATGAAGAAAGGAAGAATACAAGGATTTATAAGGTGTTATGTATTGCAATTGTTAATTTGTAATACTTAACTGTCAGCTTTTATAATACAGAGAGATCTCTGAAATACATTTTTGGTTTTACATGTCTTTATAGTTTTTATTTAAAGAAAAGCTTACAAGTTGAGATAGTTTGTTGGTAAAATGTTTCTTCTGTTCACAAAGGGCTAAACTCATGGAATCTGAGGGGATGTGTGTCCAGTTTCGAAGGCAGGTCCAACGATCTCCAACTCGTCACTCACTAAGTCCAACCTTGGCTGCAGTATCTGTTGTGGGTCATTATGATATTGGGGTTGACAGTGAAGCTCCATCTGTGCATGAACTTTTAGTGGAAGCTAAGCGGGATGTGCATAAGCTGAAGAAGAAAACGAAAATTTTAAAAGAGTGAGTCTGAGTCACTTAATATATGTTTTAGTTTAAGGAGTCGCACGTAAGTAGAATATCATTGAAAGTTTAGATTATTCAGCCGATATGTATGTACATAAACATATGTAATGATATTCAGGTGTAATGCTAATATCTTCCTTAAATACAGTTAGCAGAAATCTTATAACATATTTAATTTTACATATTTGGTTTTGAGATTTACTTATCTAATAAAGCTTTCATAGGATTTGTTGGACAGTCGTGTAAAAACTTCACTGATTATCATAGCTGTTTTTCTTTTAGGAACAAACTTTGAACAGTTAAAATGCTACAACTATCAATCTGTTAATTTCTAAATATCACAAAAGGTTTATGCATAACAATGTTTATTTAACATAAATCATTGGTGATGAAAATGTTTTTATTCAGCCCCCATTTTGTACTGTATATAATATTTTATTTAACTCTTTCAGCACAGGCTCATAACCATTTTGTGTTTGTTATTGTTTTCATGCTATAACTTTTAAATTAGTAAGCAAATGTTAACGAAATTTGGCAGAT